>NW_026942157.1:0-9309 GCF_024139115.2 Armigeres subalbatus
CTGACTGGATCTTGACTGGATCGGATCAGATCTCGACTCGATTTGGACTGGATCTGGACTGATCTGACTGACCTGGACTGATCTACAGGACTCGGTGGATACGATCTTGGACTGGACCTGACTGGATCTTGGATTGAACCTGGACTGGATTTGGACCGACCTGGACTGGACTGGACTGATCTTGGACCTGATCGACCTGGACTGACCTGACTGACTTGGACTCGATCTGGACTGGATCTTGGACTGGATCTAGACTGGATCTGGATCGACCTGGACTGACCTGACTCGATCTTGGACTGGATCTTGACCCGGATCGACTGACTGGATCTTGACCTGGACTGAATCTTGGACTGATCGACTGGATCTGGACTGGATCTTGGACTGACCTGACTGACCTGGATCTGGACTGGACTCTGACTGGACCTTGGATCAGATCTGGACTGGATCTGGACTTGATCTGGACTGACCGATCTGACTGACCTGGACTGAACCTGGACTGGACCTGACTTGGATCTGGACTGGACCTGGACTGGATCAATTTCAGATGGGACTGATCTGGACCGGACTCTGAACTGGATCTGGACCGATCTGGACCTGGACTGGACCTGACTTGGATCTGGACTGGATCTGGACTGGATCTGTGACTGACCTTGACTGGATCGACTGGACTGGATCTGATCTGACTGGATCTGACTGACCTGGACCGATCTTGGACTGGATCTGGACTGGATCTTTGGACTGGATCTCCACTGACCTGACTGATCTGGACTGACTTGGACCTGACCGGATCGACGTAGGACTGACTTGGACTGGATCTTGGACCTGACTGGACCTGACTGACCTGGACTGACTGGGATCGACCTGACTGAAACGTTGGACTGGATCTGGGACTGGATCTGACCAAGATCTGATCTGGACTCACTGGACCTGAACTTGGACCTGACCGATCACACTGATCTGGACTGGATCTTGGCCTTGGACTTGAACAAGATCTGAAACTGGACTGGATCTGGACTGACCTGGACCGATCGACCTGACTGATCCGGACTGGATCTACCTGGATCTGACTGGACTCTAACCGGATCTTGGACCGATCTGGACTGGACCTGGACTGATCTGGACCGATCTGACTGGACCTGACTGGATCTGGACCGATCTGATCCGGACTGGATCTGACCTGGATCTGACTGGATCTCGGACTGGACCTTGACTGGATCTTGGACTGACCTGGACTGGATCTGGACTGATTTGACTGGATCTGACTGACCTTGGACTGACCTGGACCGATCTGACTGGATCGACTGGATCTGGACTGGATCTGACCTGGATCTGGACTGGATCTGACCTGGACGTGACTGACCTGGACTGGATCTGGACTGACCTGGACCGACCTGGACTGGATCCGACCTGATCGAACTGACTCTGGACTGACCTGGACTGGATCTGACCTGGACCTGGATCTGGACCTGATCTGGACCGACCTGATCTTGGGACTGGATCTGGATCTGGACGACCGATTCGACTGGACCTGACTGACCTGATCGACTGGATCTGGACTGAAACAGGACTGACCTGACTGGATCTGGACTGACCGATCTGACTCCGACTGGATCTGGACTGGATCCGGACTGGACCTGACTTTGATCGGACTGACCTGGACCGGGATCTGGGACTGACCTGGACTTCGGACCTGGATCTGACCGATCTGACTGGATCCGGACTGGATCTGACTGGACTTTTGGGACTGACTCTGGACTGACCTGGAACTGTAGCCTGACTGGACTTCAGAACTGGACTTGATCCAGACTTGACTCCTTGACTGATCTGGACTGACCTGGACTGGACCTGACTGACCTGGACCTCACTGGACCTGACCGATCTGACCGACCTGACCTGGACTCTGGACTGGATCTGGACTGACCTGACTGACTTGACTGATCGACTGGATCTGACCTGATCTTGACTTCGGATCAATCTGGACTGGACTGACCTGGACTGAATCTGGATCGACCTGGACTGGATCTTGGACCGACCTGACTGGATCTGACCGATCTGACTGGATCTGGACTAGATCTGGACTGGATCTGACTGGACTTGACCGGATCTGGATCGATCGACTGGATCTTGGATCGACCTGGACTGGATCTTGGACTGGATCTGGACTGACTTGACTGGACTCCACCGATCTGGACTGACCTGACTGGATCTGGATCGACCTGGACTGACTTTGATCTGGACTGACCTGGACTGGACTCTGACTGACCTGGACTGACCTTGGGTGACAAGGATCTGACTCGATCTGGACCTGGACTCAGATCTGGACTAAACTCTGAACTGTACCTGGACTGGATCTGGACTGGATCAGAACCGACTCTGATCCAGACTGATCTTTGACTGGACCTGAACTGGACTGGACCTGGACTAGATCTGACTGGATCTGGACTGGATCTTTGGACTGGACCTGGATCGATCTGGACTGGACTCCGACTGGATCTGGACTGACCTGGACTGGATCTGACCTGGATCTGGACTGACTTGACTGACCTTAATTGACCTGACTGACTCTGGACCGGATCTGGACCGATCTGGACTGGGCCTGACCGACCTGACTGATCGATCTGGGACTGGATTGACCGACCTGGATCTGGGATTTCTGGACCTGACTGACCTGACTGATCTGGACTGACCTTGACCGACCTGGATCTGGACTGACTGACCTGGACTGGATCTGGACTGACCTGGACCTGACTGGATCTGGACTGACCTGGACTGGATCGGACTCGACCTGGACTGACCTGGACTGACCTGACTGGATCTGGACCGATCTTGGACTGATCTGGACTGATCTGACTGGATCTGGACTGGATCGACTGGACTGACCTGGACTGGATCTGGACTGGATCTTGACCGATCTGGACTGATCTGGATCGACCTTGAACTGGATCTTGGACTGATCTGATCGATCTGACTGGATCTGACTCGACCTGGATCGTACCTTGACTGGATCTGACTGGATCCTGACTTGTTTGACCTGAACAAGATCTGAACTGACTCTGGCCTGACTGACCTGGACTGAACCTGACTGACCTGGATCGACCTGGACTGGATCTGGACTGGACCTTGAACAAGATCTGGACTGGATCCGACTGGACCTGAACTGGATCTGGATCGACTAGGACTGATCTGGATCGATGGACTGGATCTGGACTGGATCTTGGACTGGATCTGACTGGATCCGGACTGAAACAGGACTGACCTGGCTGGACTGGACTTGGACTGATCCGACTGGATCTGGACTGATCCGGACTGGACTCTGGACTGACCTGGACTGGACTTGGACTGACCTGACTGATCTGGACTGATCGGACTGGATCCGACTGGACCTGGACTGACTCTGACTGACTTGACTGGATCTTGGACTGGATCTGGACTGGATCTGGACTGACTGATCTGGACTGGACCTGACCGATCTGACTGACTTGATCCGACTGGACCTGGATCGACCTGACTGGATCTGGACTGACCTGGACTGACCTGGATTGACCTGGACTGGACCTGACTGACCTTGATCCGACTGATCTGACTGGACTGGATCTTGACTGGACCTGGACTGAATCTGGCCTGATCTCCGAACCGATCTGGCCTGGACTGGATCTGGACCGATCTTGGACAAGACCTGGACTGGATCCGGACTGACTTGGACCTTGACTGATCTGGACTGGAACCGGACCTGATTTCACGGACTGGATCGGACTGACTGGACTCTGACTGGATCTTGGACTGACTCGACCTGGACCGAAACAGGATCGACCTGGACTGACTCTGGCTGATCTGACCTGACTGATCTGGACTGGATCTGGACTGGATCTGGACTGGACCTGGACTGATCTGACTGATCCAGGACCTGATCTGGACTGGATCTGGACTGGATCTGGACTGATCTGAACTGGATCTGGACTGGACTGGATTGATGACTGGATCTGGATCCGATCTGGACTGACTTGGACTGGAAACAGGACTGACCTGGAACTGATCCTGGCTGACTGGACCTGGACCGACTTGACTGATCCGGACCGTACTGACTGGATCTGACCGACTGGACTGACCTGGATCGATCTGGACCTGACCTGACTGGATCTGGACTGGACTGGACTGGATCTGGACTGACTGGACTGGATCTGACTGACTGGACTGGACCGACCTGACTGGATCTGGACTGGACCTGGATTGACCTGGACTGATCTGGACTGGACCTGGACTGACTTGACTGATCTGGATCTGACCGATCTGGATTGGACTGGACTGGACTGGATCTGATTGACCTGACTGACTTGGACTGGATCTGGATTTGATCGATCTGGACCGGATCTGACCGACCTGACTGGATCTGGACTGACCTGGACTGGACTTGGACTGATCTGGACTGATCTTGACTGGATCTTGGACTGACCTGGACTGACTGGACTGGATCTGGACTGACCTGGACTGACTCCACATTGGATTTGGATTGGATTTGGATTGGATTTGATTCAGATTTGATTTTGATTGGATTTGGATTGTATTTGGATTGGATTTGGATTGGATTTGGATTGGATTTGGATTGGATTTGGATTGGATTTGGATTGGATTTGGATTGGATTTGGATAGGATTTTGGTGGGATAAGGATTTGATTTGGATTTGGATTAAATTTGAATTGTATTTGGATTGGATTTGGATTGGATTAGAATTGGATTTGATTCAGATTTGATTTTGATTGGATTTGGATTGGATTTGGATTGGATTTGGATTGGATTTGGATTGGATTTGGATTGGATTTGGATTGGATTTGGATTGGATTTGGATTGGATTTGGATTTGGATAGGATTTCGTTGAGATTAGGATATGATTTGGATTGGATTTGGATTAAATTTGGATTGGTTTTGGATTGTATTTTGATTGTATTTGGATTGGATTTGGATTGGATTATGATTATATTGGATTTGGATTGGATTTGGATTGGATCTGGATTTGACTGGGATTATATTTGGATTGGATTTGGATTGGATGTGGATTGGATTTGTATTGGATTTAGATCTGATTTGGATTGGATTTGGATTAGATTTGGATTGGATTTAGATTGAATTTGGATTGGATATTTTTTTTGTATATTTTTTCTTTTCATTCTCTTAGTTTCCTTCCTGTTCATTTTTTCCCTCCTAATATTTGTCTCATAAGCACTTTTTTGATAATTTCACATTTTTTCGTTTTGGAGCACTTTTTCATAGTTTTCGTTGGATCAGCAATTTATATTACGCCTGGAACCAAAATTTCCTAAATGTTTAAGCGTTGGAAATTAACGTTTGGACTTAGTCTGCCCTACGATCCTGTGTAAATCATTACGCTCTGGCGCACACTCTGAGGGAGGGCGCATGGTGCACGCTTGCTCGCGTTGATGAGGCTTAATAAGTTTGAAATATTTGTATCCGAGCGAAAGCTGATGGTCCCTGGATGGGACTGAACCGAACGCGGAAGGAGTCGTCGCACAGGTATGCGATCCCAAATGAACCGGCGAAGACCACGACGACGACGACGACGACGAATGGTTATAATTGAGATGTATTTTTAATTTTAGCTCGTTTTAACACCGAATGACGCGTCTGTCCCGAAATGCGCAAAGACGCGGCGAGGAAACGCCAACCGAAGGGTAGGCGAAACAGCTGGATCTCGTTTATTTAAATTGTATTGTTAGTGCCTTTTATTATTCCAATTTCTTACGTGATCGGTCTTCCTTTTCTTGGGTTCCCCGCTGCTACTGGACTCTGGACCGTTCCGCCGTGTCTACGAGTGCGAGCCGGGAGGATACGTGTGAAACTGGGAACATCGTAGCTTTTTTTTTTCTCTCTCGTTAAGGAAAGTGTCATTTGCAGGAGGAAATGCACACAATTAAATGTATTAGCCGATCAAAGGGGCGAGATTCGACATTGTTAAGGTGAGGCAATCTAATTTTGATGATATGTTTGTTTAGTTCTGGAGGTTTATTCTATGTTATATGCGTATGACGGGCTGTTGTTTGATTATATCATGTCTACGCATCTGTTGATCGGATGAATGTATGCTTTGGTAGATATACAAAAATATAATTAAACATCCCGCTAGAAAACCTATGATAATCATTGTATTGCTATTGTTTTAATCGAATTGACAATTATCATAGACAAATGATTCAACGTGTATTCAATTTACTATTCTATAATTGAGTCGGTATCTACCGAACTATGCTATGACTTCTGTTACTCTGATTAACTAAATAGTTCTACATCCACTGCGATAAGATAGCGATTGTACAAATTTGGTTGACGATGTGACTGCTCTTTTTGAACATTTGATCTATTCTGGCGAATGTTACTCGTATCAGTGTCATTCAGGGTAAGGTTGCGTCGATTATTAAACATCCTTGACATTCACGAATTGTCACTGGTATCTGAGAAGCTAAAGCCAGGCATTGCTCAATTTAGTTTGGAATCCAACACGTACAAATACAATTGCAAGAAGAATGCTTGAAAAGCGCAAACCACATTTTCCCAGAAGAAGAACTTTAAAGTAAAATTATTTTCACAAAACGACTTCGGGTGCTGTGACAACAACAACTTCAACGTCATTAAGCGCTAGTCACAGTTCGCCTAAAAATTACCATCACGGCCCTGCTTTCCTACGTCTATCGCTCAGAGCTGGGCCTCATTCGTGGCACCACAGGAGCACGCCAAAACGCAAAGCGGAAAATGGAAATAAGATTGATTCCGATGATAATTGAGTTTATTTGTTGAATTAATGTGTGTTTTTATTAAACTTGTCGCTTGGTTTTAGCTTCCAGGCGAAAACTCAACCGCGGCCGTCAGCCTGCTCACAGACACACACACACCGCAGCACCACTTATGCGCGCATAGGTCCTCAAGCTCAACGATCATGGGAACCGAAATTAATAGTTGAACATTTTTTCACGACATCGTTGGTCGACTGTCGACGGCTAAGTGGTGTAGTGTCTGGTGGATATTAAGTAGTAGATTTGAGACATTGCCAGTGGAGAAAGAAGAATTGGGGCAATTAATTTTTGATGAGGTTTTCACGAGGGGTGTGGTTTTAGGAGTTCAGCGCTCGCTGATTATCGCCAGCAGCAAGCGGTTTATGTTTTCCACTTAGCGAGTATTATTGGTCTCATTTGAGGGACATTAAGTGTGATGGATAAATCGAATTAGGAAGAGGGAAAACCACAGCGACAAGTTGTTTTACGATTAACACAATTCCGTCATTGAGATTATGGATGTTTAAAATTTTAATGACTGGTCTGCGTTTGGAATGTCGTATTCTAAATTAGCGTGTGTGTAGATTACTTGACGAAGTAGCTACACCAAGCGAACGCAAATAAATTTTGATATCATTTGTTGCAAATATTGTCCCAATGAATGTTATTTCGCTAATCATTGTATGCATGTAGTTAGGCACCATCCTAGCTGGAGTCTGGCTCTGCATGTAAGGCATACAGTAAGGTCATATTTTAATATCATTTTGAATTCAACATTTTGCTGTATGAAGCGCCAAAAATGGCGGTGGTGGACACTTATATGAAACCCACGGGAAAATGAGAATCATCTTCCGGCAGAATTATCCAACAAATTGAATAATAAAAATTGCAATACTTGTCAAGCTTTCCAAGTCCAAGGAATGCACGGTGTGTCTGTGACCATTATTAACGAAAAAAAATGTCCATCCATTCTAAACTCGCCTTTCGAAAGATATAATATCCAGGCGTCTGCTATGAAAATTTCAAAATCTTTCATCTAGGGAATCGAAAGTTATAGCAGTTACAAATTTAATGATTTTTGCGTTCGATATCTCACTAATATGCAACCATATAAACCGTGAATTTCCTCCTGATTACATCCAAATAATTTATCATCAAATATGCAATTTGCAACCTCAATCAACTATAACCTAAAACCTATTCTTTGAATAATAGAAAAAATAGCAAAGGATGTTAGAGACAACATTGTACAAATATCGATGGCAAAATAGACAATACAACCAAAATACAGTATTCAAATTACAAAATTATTGCACTTCAATCTCCTAATCATACCAAAGTGTGAATATTGTCTATGACAGACAAGTAACTACACTCTGTATTATGATTCTGCTTTTATTAAATATGATAATAGTTGGTAACATAGAATACCGCGCTGAAACAATGTTGTCTTTCATTAGTACTGGGTAGTTAGTAAGATTAGTAACCAACATTTAAACAACAATGTGCATCATTTGTTGTCAGTTATACAACCATCATCCAGTTCGATTCAAGCAGTGGTACGAAAACGAGTTCCATTTGGAAAAAAAATGGGAAAGGCTAGATCACACGATAAAAACCGCCTATTCCGAGAACGGTAGACGGAAAAAGCATATATGCACCACTTTGGAACGTCTCAACAATTTAACTGATTTGCTGAAAAACGATGCATTTACTTCATAAAATAATGCATTTACTACATAAATTAATTTACAATGTTATGAAAACTTATATGTGAATATGTACATTTTGTGGAAGATAATGAATTGAAAATGTATTGGAGGTAACCACTTTCCCTTCGGTAGGACTCGAACCCACGACCCTACAGTACGCTAGACTAGTGCTTGAACCAACTAAGCTACGAAGGACCTCCATCGGCCTTCGCAACCTAGAAGCTACTGAATGAGCTCGGGATTCCTAAATTCAAATCACTCGCAATCCATTTGTCAAACCAACGCTTCCATATGTGTATAGTATACGTCCACATTAGAGGAGCGTGAGTATTTAGTCTGTTGACTTGTAAGGTCATCTTCAGTGTCTCGACTTGACTCGAGTCAAGTACGAGACACTGAAAACGACCATACAGTTGAGGTCGAAATACGATATGTAATATGATTTGGTGGAATTAAATGGAATTGTACTAAAATCGTCTCATGACAGTGAAATATTTCTTAAATAGTTTCAGTTTTTTGAAATCTCTCATTTTCTTACCTGGCTTCATGGAAATGCGATGGTTTCCATCTTCTAGTCGGATACTAGTATTCCCTGTGTCAGTTAATTTATGTAGTAAATGCATTAATTTATGAAGTAAATGTATCGTAGTTCAGCAAGTCAGTTTCAGTAATTGTTGAGACGTTCCGAAGTGGTGCATATATGCTTTTTCCGTCTACCGTTCTCGGAAAAGGCGGTTTTCCTCGTGTGATCTAGCCTTTCCCATTTTTTTCCAAATGGAACTCGTTTTCGTACCACTGCTTGAATCGAACTGGATGAT
>NW_026942158.1:0-28511 GCF_024139115.2 Armigeres subalbatus
GGCGGTAACAGAATAAAGTACATGAGTTTTAAAACTAGTGCTGTGTAAATAAATCAGCTTCGAATCAAATCTCAAAATGTTATCAGTATCATGAATCGTCATCTTGCCATTCTCATCTTCCACCTGATTGATGAGCACTTTGTCGGATAAGCTGATCATACGTACCATATTTAACGGGACAGTCCCGTTTTTCAGACCTCTAAAAAATCCTCAATTTGTCCCTTTGTTTCATTGACTCTTTCAAAGAGCAGGCCTGGTAGTGGGTCACTTTTTTGGGCAAGTCACTAAAAATCTCTTTTTCGAGCTTAAGTCACTATTTCCAACTATTTTGAAACCATTGGCTAATTTTAATAGGTCAATAACGATGGTGATCGATCTTGTGCCTTCACTGAATTCCAACGAACGATAAACGGAAAGGGTTTTACCATAAACGCGGTGTTCGAACCGTTCTCGTTTATGTGGGAAAATCCTGACCTCATGACAATCAATGGTTCATCAGAACCACAGTTGAGGATAAACCTGTTAGAATTGAGTCCCTGAGGAAGGTCCCAAACGGACCGAAACGTTGAATATTCTATTACCAGCAGATTTTTTAATCAAAACTGCACCTAGTGCAGTGCATTCGGAGAAGCATCTGTGTAAAGCACAGTATTCTCGTGCTCTGCAAAATATCCAAGAGCGGTAGTACAACGGATGATTTCGTCAAATGATTTCTTCTGGCGTTCACCCCAGTTCCAGTGTTTTATTTCAAAAATCGACCATAGAGGGTTAGAAATGTCAGCAAAATTCCGTATGTATGGGCTTACGAAAGATGCTAGAACGAGAAAGCTTCGAAATTCGGAATATGAAATCCTTTCTTATCCAGCAAATGACCGAGAATTCACATTTTGTTGAGTTCAGAGTAAGGTTCTTCGCTTTGAGGATTCCAAGTACTTGACTTACGATTCCGTGTAGCTCCTCCAAATTGTCTGCAAAGATCAGAACATCGTCTATATAGATGATCTTCTTTTCCACTTTCTCGAGAATTCGACACATTTCACGTTGAAAAATCTCTGGAGCACAATTGACTCCAAACATTAATCGAGTGAAACGGAACATTCCATTCTCGGGTAGAAATGCTCCTCGCTGAGTTCAAGGTGATAGTACGCATTTTTCAAGTCGAGTTTGGTAAAATATTTGGCCCCGTGAAGCTTTACCTTCATTTCGTACAGTATTGGTAAGCGGAAGTACTCACGTTTATTGGCCTTATTCGGGGCTCGCATATTGACAACTAACCTAAAATCGTCTTTGCCTTTCGCAACCGCCGACATCCCGCTTACCCACTGCGGAGCCGTAGTGACTCGTTCAATGATTCCGTTACACTCCATTTCTTTCAACCGACGACGGGCACCTTCACGTAAGCCGCAGGATTATTATAGTAGTAGGCATTGCGGGAAGGAGGGATGTGTGGATCAATGCTGAACTTTATTTTTACGTCAGGCATTTTAGGGAATATTTCATCGGATGTGGTCTCGCAAGCCCGTATTTGTTGTCCCACGAGAAGAAGCCCTAAATCACTTGCAGTCGATCGACCTAAAAGGGATCGTTTTCCTTCTTTAACCACGAGGAATTCGGCTGTAACAGATTGTGTAGATCGAACCACTTTAGTTTCCGCTTTGAAGACATAATCTACTTTCACGGGAGAACTCGAACCATACGATCGCAAACCACTGTGTAATGCTTGTGCAACTGGATACAGTCTTGCTGAACCAGAAACATATTGTTTTTCCAGTTCACTCCAATCATTTCCGCCAACGACGTTGACATCTGCTCCTGAATCAATGAGAAATTGAATTGGAATCTAGGATCCAAGACGGCACTCGACTAATACATCCTCAAGAGTCAGTGCATTAAGCTGTTCGGAGCATAAAATAGGTAGAAATACATCATAAGTATTCGTAGGAAAAAAATCATATATTTAACGCAAGATTTATTTCAGTTGAACAACAAAACTTTAATAGGTTAATTTACCTCTTCTTTCGCTTCAGTTTGCATGTTACGCATGGGACTGCCAGCTTCAATCACACGTACCCGATTATCTCTGCAGTCTGCTGCAAAGTGGCCAAACTTGCCGCACTTGTTACACTTTAACTTCAATTCTTGGCAGGGCTGATTTCGGTGTGCCCATCGATTGCACCTCGAGCATAGTTCCCGCCGGCTACTATTATGGAACATACACACGGTCAAGCATTTTGACCAACATTGACTCCACCTCTCGTTCGTTCAAACATCCATCAAGTTTTACCAACACCGGCACGAGCAATCAATTTATTCGACCAACAATATCACACACGAACGACCGAAGCGCCAACTTAAGCACCAACCATCAAAAAATATATGGGGGTTTGTGCAACTTCACTACAAATACTCAAACATGTTCGGCGAACCTTGACTCCACCCCCGACAACTCAAACTAAAATCAAACCGTTTTAATTTTTTCCAACCGAGCCGCCAACTGTCAAATGGTTGTTCGAACAACTTCACACACGTTCAAACAAAGTAGCAATCGAAGCGATTTCCTGGGAGCGGAGTCAATGTTCGTCAAACTGCTTGACTGGTGTGTACGTTGCATGATGCTTATCGAACCGAGCCTGTTTCCTCCGTGGACCCTCGCCATGAAAACCGCTTCTGGCTCTGCACTTGAACGGAGTGTCTCGCGAACTCCCACGTACATGGTTGACTGTTTCATCATGTGTATACCTTGATTGTCCAGTTTCCAACTGATAGGCCTCATCTCGCGTTGCAGATTGCACAATAAAGTTTGTCGCATGGCCGAACGTTCTTGCTGTTCTTGCCAATTCGCGGTTTGCCATGCCTTTGAGTAACTGTGCTCGTACAAAGCGCTCCTGATCGCAAGGGCTGTAACGACACAGCCTCACTTTTTCCATGAGTCGGGCATGAAAATTGACTACCGCCTCGCCTTTTCCCTGCTGGCATAGAGGAGAAAGCTTCGTGCTCCGCTGCAGTATCGGTCATCGAACGTAGGTGCTCTTCGATGTTTTTGATGAAATCCATGTAGCAGTTTTAATTATTCAAGTTCGGCCTCAGCTTGGCTGCACGAACGATTCCTGCAATTCTTCGCCCATTGAAAGAAATACCCAACAAGCATTGGAGGCTGATGAAGAGCTTATTTCGCCACAATTTGGCATGTTCAGCACAGTTCGATTTCAATTCGCAATTGGTTGTATCACAGATAACAGATATTTAGGCTAGAACAAATTTTATTGAAAATCCTGTGTAAACTTTTGAATTGAAATTACGTTGGCCAACTATTGCCATCTGTGCCATATGTGCACAGATAACAGATATTGAGGCTGGCATCCGATACGTGTGTAAAGATCTGCAATCGTTAATTCAAATGTATTTCAAATTGGGACCGCGTTTGGCAATCGATTGGAGATGGCGCAAGGATCATTGTTATTGAAAACGCAGCCCGAATGCGGCTGTCAAATGCAGTGGCTGCGTTCGATGATTATTAATCAGCTGCGTCCGTGTGTACTGCCGCAATCAATTGAGTAGATGGCAATAGTGGGCCAACGTAATTTCAATTCAAAAGTTTACACAGGATTTTCAATAAAATTTGTTCTAGCCTAAATATCTGTTATCTGTGATATCTGTTATCTGTGATTGTACGTTGTTTAACGAAAAAACATTAAACGTAGAACTGTTCTCCCAAAATTATTGCTTACAGATAGGGGGAAAGACGGCTTTGGCAGGTTTTGTTCTATTATTGGCAGGGGGGTTTTTGTTGACCAAATTTTATGAAATTTGGCCACAATATTCTTTGATATGCAAAGAATGTTTAGGCCAAATTTGAACCTATTCTGTCATAAAAAAACCCCTGCCAATAATAGAACAAAACCTGCCAAAGCAGTCATTACCCCTACTTGCAAAAAGAAAAATCGGAAAAATGTCAGAAGGAAGATACGTGCGTCGATATCATAATGGCGAAGAAAGTGAAGAAGAAGATTACGAAACGTCTGAACGGTCGGAGATAGGACGGTTCGTTCGCGCTCCTGTGTCGGGCGAATCCGATGCCGAGTGCGGAGACCAGAATGAAGTGGACCTTACATACAACCACAGACAGGGTTACTGGAAATCGCATCAAGTATCTCGCATTCACTCATACTTTGCGAACGGAATCGGAAAAGAACGATAAATGATGCATCCCGAATGAACCGCACAAAATATATCTTCCCAAAGCTGACGAGTGAATCCTGTATGAATATGTTTCGTATTTATTCGTACTGCATTAGCTTCGGGTTTGATTCATCACCATGTGGTGAGTGACGCCGGTGTGTGCAAAAGTGTTGTACTGTTCGTACTGCTTTTGCATCGGCCTCGATTTATCTCCAGCAGAATTTGGAGATTTGCGATCGGATGCGATGATGAATGGCGATGAGTGGTGATGATGATAGAAAAATTGAATCATCGCAGTCCGCCGGCAAACATTGCAACGGACAGCAAGTGATGCGGGTGGAAAATAATATACCTACCTAGGTATGGGAGGTATGGAGCGAGGTTCAAATGAAATCGCTGCTCGTCGTAGTTTACCATAGATTACTGATAGCATGACAAATTGAACATTATTTCAAGACAAAATTTTCAAAATCTATACTATATTGAACAGCAGATACAGCTGTGCAGTCATACCATCAACTGACGACGTTCTATAGTGACAGTCTTATGAGACATTCAATGACCTCAAAGACTTTTTTACTCAAGTCAAATATCGGTAGCGAACCAACATGTATTCCTCAAATAACCATTCAACAAAATGATTTCCGCTCATTTTTTTTTTTTTTTTGAGGCGGAACAGGACATTTTTTTGAGGCAGCCTTCACAAAACCAAAAATCCATTTGGTTTGTAAGAACAGATAAGAACCATTATTATGGAAGTAAGTTTAGTCTGCAATTCAATAATTTAACGGCGCTAGTGTATATGCACTGATGGAGCTAGGGCGTGATGGGGCATGTGACCCACCAAATTGAATGTTTATTCTGAAATTTGATTATATACGCCAATTTTGATAATATTTCCGAAGGAATGTCTTAAAAAATTTGTAAAAAAAATCTCGAAATTATTTTCTGAAGAAATTCCTGTAATTTCCAAGAAATTTCTGGAACAATTCATCAAGAAGTTTTATGGAATTTCACCAAATACAAATATGTACTAAATTAATTGAAAGAATCCAAAAGCGTTTATAAAGAAATTTCAGAAAGGATTCCTTAATAAATTTTCATCGAAACTCCTATACTGCCTCACTCACAACAGTAAAATTTCACTTTTCATCACTTTTGAGTTAACCCAACCCGGGCAGAAGTCATGAACAGAATAATAAAACATGATGTGGACTTAATTGATATAAGAGATAAAAGAACAGGCAAATATATCAAAAAAATACACCGAAATATAATTAAAATATCAAGATATGCTATGAATAAGAACCTATAAGAACTAATGGCACATGGTATTGATCACTTATTACAAATAGCATAAGTTGGTCTTCTCATGATATTTTAGTGCAAAATATTGATATTATCGTATCAATCATGTCCATATCTTATTGTGCTATCCTATCAACATTTGATATTATTGAACTATTATCGTCTACTTGGGAATGGATAGTGTTGATCTTGTATGTCCAAAAATACAAAGTCATGTGCGTTCAATATTGAAAGTACTCGCATAATAGTTCCATTAAGAATTTGCACAACCTGACTGCACAGAACCAAACACTGTTTAACCGTAACTAAATTGTTTCACGGTAATCTATAGAATGATGAACTACTCAGCAAAATTTTAATAACATCTAATGTAAAACATCATTATTAGTTTTTTTGAAACATGCGATTTGAAACATCAATGGCTATTATATCTGTATGCGACAAAAACGGCATGGGACTGGCATATATGCGAATGGGGGAAGTATATTATTTTCATAGGAATTTCCTATCGAATTGCAATATTTTACAAAGATATTTCCGAATTTTTTGAAGGATTTTCCAAAAAAAATCCCAAAAGAAGTTTCAAAGAAGGAGGAGTTTTTTATAGAATTTTATAGATTTTTATAGAATTCTTGGAGAAAATTAAAAATGTCGAGAAATCCTTCGTCGAAAACATTCAATATTTGGCAGCCACTTAGCTTCGGACGGCGGAACTAAGCATAAGAGCACGGATCAAGAAGGCTAGGGCTTTTTTTGCGAGTTTACGGAACATATAAAGATCCAATCAGATTAGCCACTAAATTTCAAATATTTCCTAATCTAAAGTGAAATCTGTGTTTTATATGCCAGTGAGACTTGATGTGTATTGAAGTTAATGGTGCCCCCACCATTACCATTACCATAACTCTGGCTCCGCCAATGTGTATAGGGTAAATGGGGTAAATGATGTATAGATCAAATGATGTATAGATCAAATGATGTACAATCAATCAATAGTATCATTAGCAATCTAGAAATTTTGTTCGTGCCTCCATGTCTGTTCTCTGTGTTATAAGGTACCGTCTTCGAGGGAAACAGTGGTTCAAATGGTGATGAGAATGGGTCACTGTTTCAGCTACATAAAATTGAAGATTAGATTTAGTGTGTCTGAGAACGAGAAAACTGAATTATAAGAGACCTTTTTGAACGATTTTTTCCGACCTCCAGACTGTCGGCGAGGACGCTGGCTCATTCTCACCCCAGACCCATTGTCACCCCCGACGACGGTATGCATTAATCCAATTTTTCCATGATACTTATTCTCGGAGTCGAGTGAGTAAGTTTAAAAAAATAAAAAATCACAAATATGAAATTCGGAACAAAAAATTCACACGTGTACTATCAGTGATGAACTTTATAATTATTTAAAAATCACTTTAATAAAGAATAAAAAAATCTAGTAGCTATATTTCATATCTAGTAACACTCCAGATGAATTTAAGCCATAAAAATTTAAATGTCAATGTCAATTTTTTTTACAAATAGGTCGTAAGTTTCGAGTGAAAAAAGGGTTTTCAGTTGTAATTCATTAAAAAAACGACAAAGTTATACTTTTTCCCATTGGTATTAATTATTTTTATCTCCTGTGTTAGATTATAAGGTGTTTAGCGTGAAAAATGCGTTGCTTTTCTTGTACGCCCAGGTTTTTTACACGGTTTGGTTTTACTCGTTTAATACCTTCAGACCTTCAATTCACAAAAAATCGAAGAAAATTCAGGGGGTATTTAAAAAGCTGTGAACGTTCAGGTTAACCGAGAAATTAATGAATTGCAACCGCGTAAAAAAAAACCTGGGTGTATATTTAATTTTTGGATTTCCGACGAAATTGCGTTTTTTTTTAGTTTTGTATTCTTTGTGACAAATATTTTCACATTATATTTCGAGTGGATAATTAGGAGCAATAATGTATGTAAACAACCGTAAAGTCTTGTGCAGTCTAGTGCATTTGTGCGCTTTCATGCAGCATGGAAAGCGAAATTTTAAGAGCGGGAAATGTTTGATAACCAAGTAACTGCAAAATAATTTTGTTTATGGGAGTGATTTCAAAATATCATTCTACTCGCTTGAGCTCAGAAAAGCGGCTCTATCCGCAGCACCCAGCGTAAAACATGATTTTTAAAAATATTTTATTTATTTTTGTTGTCGCTGAAATTGCGCTTGCAAGGCAGTGGCAAATATATTGCCACAAATTTTCCAATGTTTCTGAACTGTTTAATGTATAACAAACATTCATTCGAGTTTAATACCATGTAAACATTGCGTCTTATTGTTGTTTTTGTTAATTTATTGTTTAGATTCGTCTGCCTTTCAAAGAGTAAAATCGTATAAGTTTCGACCCCATTACGTCGTCGCACATACGCTACCGCTGTCAAGCGGATGCATCCCTGAACTCATCCTCAACTAAAAGCCCTAGATCTACCAAATAACTTTAATGAAGACTGTAAGCGTCTATCTTTTAAGTTTGAAGCGATATAACAATAATTAACGTCTAAATGTACTAAATAGGGACACGGCAGGTATTTCCGTCCATCGTCATAGGGGCTAAAACCAACGAAAGCAACGTACATTTGCTAGAACTCCACTATAGCAGAACGTTTCTCCTGAGCTTACGATTTGGTACGTATGAGTTTTACAAAAAAGCGTCTCTTTTATTGGTTTTCGAGACTATGACGAACAGACGAAAATACCTGCCGTGTCCCTACATAGCTCGTGCGCTCGCGCTTCAAATGTTCCGAAAGGCTAAAGCAGAACCTCTAGGTTTATATCCATAAGAGAATCCTGTGTAACGCTCCCTACAACTTCCAATCATACCCAATCATCATCACTCGCGATGCGTTTTGGCGATCTATCGCTCGTGATGCAATCAACAAGGAATCCGATGAACACTTTATACGCAAAGCAAGAATCCGTGCAGATACGAATAACTGGTGAGTGCCGTTTGCTTCCAATTTGCAGATACTGGTAACTCAGTGATTGGCAAAAGCACGGATGAAAAGGGAAGCCCAAAATGTATGGTTTGGTTCATTGCGTATCGTGTTCTCACGCGTGACGAAGCCACACAAACAAAAGCTGTGGTATTCATAACTGAGCGGCATCTCAAGCGAAAGATGATGCTATGTAGGAATCAGTAACCCTGACCACAGATAACAGATATTGAGGCTGTCATCCGATACGTGTGTAAAGATCTGCAACCGTTAATTCAAATGTATTTCAAATTGGGACCGCGTTTGGCAATCAGAGATGTCCATCTCCTCAGTGTGGTGAAAAGAACTTTTAATACACTCACACGCACCGTTGCATTTGAACGGGAGCGCGCCTCTTACGTTTGAATTCACCACAGCTTTGGAGAAGTGTGTGATAAAAGAAGATCGAACCAAATGAACCGAGCGCACAATCAACAGCAGAACAGTGCAGTGTGGAAAAAGAGCCCTGAAACGCACTGCAGTGAGCGCTGATAAATACGCAGCCGCGCGCACGGCCGTGTATACGCACCGGTGGCATTTCTGTGTGAATATTACTGCTGAGCTAATAGAATTAACCGAGCAGTTCGTAGCGATTTTTTTTATGAAATAATATTGAATGTTCTTAAGTCTTTTGTTTTACAGCTTAATCCATTTGCATGTAAAGCATTATGATTGACCTAATGAATTATTTTCTCACACGGCACTTTTTCGGTCAAACGAAAATAGTATTTAGTTTGCGCAACTAGTTGCAAAAAAATGATTTTTTCAGCACGAGTTGCACGTTTATCCAACGAAGCTTGCCGAGTTGGATAAATACTACGAGTGCTGAAAAAATCGAGTTTTGCAACGAGTTGCACACGCTATTTCTTGCAATGACGAAAAATGGGCTTAAATATGATAAATCTGTACCACAATGGTACAATTTTATTTACTTAACATGAGCAATCTTACCAAAAAATCATGTTGCTGCAGAAAACAAACAGATTCCATATTATTGTGCCATATTATTGTGCCCTATATGTGTGTTCGACAGACCATAAAGCGATAGATAAACCTGCCTTTGGAAAATAGGATGTCATGCCCATAAAATTATTTCATTTATTACGTAACACAAAGAATACACTATTTGAACACTCACCCATGACAATTTAGCTGAATGTGGTCATGTAACTATTGTTTTAATGCTAGTTTTCCATTATAGCACCCAAATGAGTGCTATAATGGATTTTATGCAACCCATTTGAGTTGCATAATGTTCTTTAAATTCAAAAGTTCATCAAAATTCTCATGATACTTCAACATTTCTTCACTTTTTGTGACGTTACACACATTGTGACCCTTCTTAACGCTAATTTAGAAATCTAAACGTTTTTTTGGGTATCGGGCATAAAAGTATCATCGTGTTAGCCTCATGCAAACGAATGCAAAAATTGTAATTTGGTAATCCCAGTGGCATCAGTAAGGTGTCGTACACTAATTACATAAACATTTTTTCAGGGTTTTTCGGACCCCTCCTCCCTTCATATAAGATTTTTCCCACTTAAATGATTTTTCGTTTATACGGAGCGTAAGAAAATGACAGATCCCCCTCCCCTTTAAGTGCTTATGTAATAAGTGTACGGCCCTAATGCCAATAAGAAGAAGATGATATTGGTTTTTCGCTACTTCTTGGTATACTAGAAAGCAAAACAGTTGCTCAGTCTAGGCTAGATAAGTTATAATTCGTCATAAACACTATACTTCATGATAGGCCAGAGCTTACTGATTTTCTAGGGTTCAGGGTCTCCAGTAGCATTGCGAGCAAAGGCGTAGGATTGGCAATCCGGAGATGGCGAGTTCGATTCTCGGTCCGGTCTAGGATGTTTGTTTGTTTGTTTATTAATGACATTTTACACCAGAAAGGTGCATTCGTGTCAGGCAGCGGTCTAGGATGTTTTCAGGTTGGACACCCTGGGCATAGTGTATCCTTATACTTACCACACAAGATACATACTCATGCAATGGCGGGCATAGAAAGCTTTCAATTAATAACTGAGGAAATGCTAATAAAATACTAATTTGAAAAGTAGACCAAGATCCAGTTGGAATGAAGAGCCATTGAAGAAGAAGAAGAAGAAGAAAAAGAAGAAGAAGGTTCCTGATAATCTCTCAGGTAATAAAAATTACGAACACTTTGAATTTAATGATACTTTTTGATGACCGCACGAAACAATACACAATTCGAAGAGGTAGGTGGTAGGTGGTAGGGACACGGCAGGTATTTTCGTCTGTTCGTCATAGTCTCGAAAACCAATAGAAGAGACGCTTTTTTGTAAAACTCATACGTACCAAATTGTAAGCTCAGGAGAATTGTTCTGCTATAGTGGAGTTCTAGCAAATGTACGTTGCTTTTGTTGGTTTTAGCCCCTACGACGATGAACGGAAATACCTGCCGTGTCCCTATTAAAAAGTTGTAGGAATTGCTGTAACCCGAGAAATTTTATTGAAGCCGATACTGAATAAAAGGCGTGTGCCTTTGGGAGATGGCGTAAACCAGGAATATACATAGCGAAACTTTAATCTAAAGTAGCCTCGAATATAAGAAATATGTACCTGCATAAAAGGAGTGCTCCATTTCTTGTCAATACACACAGAAAACGAACATTGATGTAAATAAATATCTTATACTCTCTTCATAAAAATTGATATATTTTATTTAAATTGAGAGTTAAAACTTTCGCATTGAAAATAATATATTTTATTCAATAGTATTTTTCGTCGGGTCTACGTGTGAATTTAAAAGTATGCACTTTTATCGTGAAAACTGTTGTACTTTTAAACGAAGCAAGAAAGAAAACAAAATATTCACCATGCGATGAAAAGAGAGAGCTATATTTTTGTTTTTATTTTCACGAGCCGTGAGCGTGAAACCGACTAGAAAGCTAAAGAAACCCGAAGATAGAAAAAGGAATTTTCTGTGGATTACGGCTTTTTTTCGTAAGTTTAGCAAAAACTTGCTCCCGATAAACATTTCACATTTAAGGTAAGTACGCTTAAAACATTACGATAAATCCTTTACAATGATAAATTTTTTTTCCAGCTTTGAAAAATTCGAAACATTGGAGAACTGAGATGGTGCTTTCACCGGAGCTGGGAATTGGAAATGGAGGTGAAATTTTCTATCCATCACCTTCGACAAACTTTGAAGACCAGGGATTTCAGTCGTTTAGATGGTGTTTTCGTCGGAGCATGGGCGGGTAAGCGGTCCTCCAACATCGTTTGTCAGCAATTCTCCGGTTCATCATAGTTCTTGAAAAATGGTAAGTCTAAAAATCAACCATTATACACATTTTGTCTCTGCTGGTCGATTTTGGATAAATAAATGTTCACCTTGATTTATACACGATTTTCTTAGATATTACATTTTTTTTCATCCATTAAATAGTTTCCCATTCCCTATCTTATTTCCAGGCATTTCGGAGATGATTTCCCATGTTTCCAGAAAACAATATCTATGGCGCCAAGTAAGGCGCAATATTTCCTACATTACGTCCTTGACGAGCGATGTTGAAAGTAGTTTTAGGAGCTGCTACGCAATTGTACATGCTGCATAAAATTATGAAATAAACAAAGCAAAAACCAAGACAAAAACCATTCATTATTTAATAACAACGAAAAAGGAAAGGTCAATGGGTAATGGATTGGAAGGTTCATTCTTTGGACAAACTTTTCTTGCAAAATTATTACACTCTTATTAGCTATGTATGATCATTTCTATTTGACAGTGCTACAATTTTATTCAAAAGTTGAAACTTTTAATTTTCAGAACGGTATTCAACTTTTGTACCATGGTTGACGCAAAAGTTTACGTACTTTTATTTTGAACATTCACACCTCTCTACGAAAAAGAACCAACGCAACTTTTCATTTTTACCAACGGTTTTTTTAATTTCAATAATGATTTTTCTTTCTGTGTAGGAATGGAGTGAGGGGTCTCCAGTTAGCCGCAAGCAAAGGCATAGGATTGCCAATCCGGAGATAACGAGCTCGATTCACGGTCCGGACTAGGATGTTTTCGGGTGGGAAACATTCGAGACTCCCTGGGCCTAGTGTATGCATTGAACATGCCATAAGAGGATAACCAATAGTAAAGTTAACGTTGTCCACTGTATCCGCATGATGATGGAGAGTGTTCTTATCTTTATAATGCATTGGTTCAATTAACTTGTAATCTCTGATGAATTGAATAATATCAATTCTCGGTCCGGCCTAGGATGTTTTCAGAAGACATGACAAAGAAACTTGCAGCCCTTAGGCCTTGGCTGACCTTGGGCACAGTGTTTCCATTGTACTTGCCACACAATTTTCATGCAGTTGGTGGGCAAAAAAAAGCATTTAAATAATAACTGTGCAAATGCTAATGAAACACTAAGTTGAAAAGCATACCAAGAACCATTAAAGAAGAATAAGATAAGTAACAGCTACATTTATTTGATGAAAACGATAGTTTGACTGAATGTATCCATTTTAACATTATTCTTCTATTCATCCAGCGTCTGACCATCTATGGAGTAAAGCTTAAATATTCATTATAATGAAATTAACACTCGAGCACGCGTGATGTTGTATTTTGTACAACATTTATGAAAAATCATCGCACGTGGTACACAGCACGAGCGAGCCTGCATGAGCGTTTCAGGATCGAAAACGTCTTAAGGCTCTATAAACCGTAATCAATTTGATGATGAAGATGATTTTGTTCTCATTCGCACTAATACTAATGCAATTTTAGCCAAAATTCAATATTTCACTGTTATTCATCAACTTACCTCTGTCAACGTATATTCATGGTATTTTTAGATGAATTTTTCACTCACCTAGCAAATTGATTATTAATTATTTGACTAAAAAGCGCTTAAAACTGCTTTTTTCCTAAACAAATTTTCGTATACTAATTGTACACACACCAACTCCGAACGATCGAAACACACCCATACACTTGTTTTGAACATGCACTCAGTTTTTCACTTGTTCTTTTCTCGCCGTTTTCTTGATTTTATCACAACTAAACATAATTCACTACCTAACTTTCACTTTTGTCTTTGATGTTGAACACCAATTTCTTCACTTCATGTCGAAAAACCAACGAAAACTGCTTTAAAAAATTTGAAGTGAGAGACAAATTTGACGGCTGTATTGTGAATGTTGTAAAATTCGGAACACCCAAATTCACTACCGCATTAGGTGAAATAGTGCGCTCAAAATCTCGGCAAAGCAACTTAGAAATATCAAAACAATACATCGAATATGCTAGTCGACACGCAAACAACTTTATGCATATACAAGAAAAGAATGATCATTTCATCGTTGCCAGATTTATTTAATCAAATAATTATTGCAGTTTGTCGAATTAATCAAATTAACCAGAAAAAAAAGAAAAGATTATGTAAGCTTCTGTTGGCAGGGTGGAGAATGGTTGACATTTAATTTAACCGTACCATTCATCCTACCATGCAGTCAAAAAAAAACAAAACTACGGCAGCCGAGCAGCCTCGACCAAGCAGACGACAGCGCATACTTTTACAATTTTCTCCCCCCACAATCAATGTTTTCGTAGAATAATTTCTCAACGTATAATCGGTTTTGGTGGCAAATTTACATTTCATTATTCCTTACTCATTTTACAGATTAGAACTAATAAATCAGTATCTGTGGCTAGCACTCTTTCAAGGCTGCCACAGCCTAATTCATCTCGATTCTGTTCTATTTGCACTGCGCACAAGAAAGTGTGGATGGATGGCACGAAACTCACGCAGTAGCAAACAAACAGTCTGCGGATGAAGAATAAAAAATGACTTAATTTCGCCATACATTAATTTGGGAAACTGTCTCAGTGTGCTCGGTGCACGAAATTTTACCGGATAAAATGTAAATATTCGGAGAATCAAAGTGTTTTACTGTACTTTCCCCCAGAGTGTATGTAATTAAGAGTGGCGACACTGTCAGAATTGGAACAAAATTCATCTGTTATTTCCATACAAAATCGTGTTCCAAACGTGTAGGAGGCCTGTCAAATGCGGCACATGTCGCCACTCTTAATTACATACACTCTGCTTTCCCCAACACTTGTATGTTGAAAACCCAGTGGTGTATGAAGAATTTTAAAATAAGTTTCCATATAAAAAATATTTCATAAATGCTTAAAAGTAAACATTTTGTTGCATCTGGCAACATTATGTAGCAGCTGACAAGCTTTTACCACCCCTTTTCCACCCACCTCAAATTTTCGTCACTTTTTCGTACTAGTTGCCTCACCAATACTAACAAGCTATAACGTCATTAATTTTCAAAACAGAGTTATGGAGCCTTGAGCCTTAAAGATAGCCTCACACCTCGGGAATTTGGTCCACGGATTTTTTCCCCATGCATTTTTGCATATGCGATGTTTTGGAATTCGGACACGGAAAATCAAAGTCCCGGCCCCATTTATGCACGGGGTTCAAAATCCGGCGGAAAATTTTCCCGAGGTGTAAGGTAGCCTTAACGGTTAAAATAAATCATTCGATCTCTACCACATCGCACCAGTTTACTGCTGCGATCTAGGGATCCTATAATGAGAGATATGCGAAAGCGGCCATTGTAAGCCAATCGAGCATTGAGAACTGTCAAAGCGTGAGCCAAATGAACGTTGTTATTGTTGCAGATTGAGACGAGGTTGAGAGGTATTGAGATAGATTTTAAGAAAAATTTCATCGAATAAACAATTTGTTTTACTTTCGCGAGTAGAAGTAATCTAGTTTATGTATCGTGTTTCGCTTATTTGTATTGCACTTTTATTTTAGTGATAATGCTTATTTGAACACTGTTAGTGGACAGACAAACATATTCCAAATTGTTATCAAATGCAAAGTCATATACAAGCTTCAACATTTTGCGCTGCGGCAAGTGCTGGAAGCGTTTGCAAACAAAAGTAACAGCGTTGCTAAATCGTCTGGAAAAGTATTTGCATATCTCTCATTATAGGATCCCTACTGCGATCCTGAAAGAGCGCACATTGGCGTGTACACGGCAGTGAATACGCTGCCGAGCGTGTGCGAGCGTTTTTCTAAGCACAAATTTGGTACACATGCACTGTAGCGTGCAGGCCCCTACACTCACCGGCGTTCGGTAAACTCACCAGCGAAAGAAAGAGTGGGTCGCATAAAGTGTGGTGAGTATTGTTTGTTGGCTCAATTTTTTGCATTTCTCATGCGCTACAGTGCAAACACTGTGGTGAAATGCCATCTCTGTTGGCAATCGATTGGAGATGGCGCAAGGATCATTGTTATTGAAAACGCAGCCCGAATGCGGCTGTCAAATGCAGTGGCTGCGTTCGATGATTATTAATCGGCTGCGTCCGTGTGTACTGCCGCAATCAATTGAGTAGATGGCAATAGTGGGCCAACGTAATTTCAATTCAAAAGTTTACACAGGATTTTCAATAAAATTTGTTCTAGCCTAAATATCTGTTATCTGTGGTACAATCATATTGTTATGACTTTTTTAGAATGTTAGCAATGGTATGGTACCACATTAATATTGACTATGCGGTATTTACATATGGTGGTTTTCATTAGGGTCTGTTCACAAATTACGTAACGCAAAAATCCAAGTTTTTGACCCCCTCCCTCCCCCTCGTAACAAAAAGTAACATTTTTGATACCCCATCCCTACTCCGTATAACGCGTAACTATGAAAATGTTAAAGGCAGATTTTTTTTCCTTTTGTGTGGGTTTTAGTATTTTTTGAACACTGTTAGAATAGGAACGGCACATGATCAAAAATCAAGAATATTAAAAACGCAGCTAGTAGAAACGAAAACAGAATTTGTGACCATGACCTTTCAAATAGTTTAGCGGAGCTGTTCTGTCGAGAAATACAATATTCGCGAACTTTGGCTTGGTTTGAAGGTTTAATCGCTGTATTTTAGAATTGAAAAAAAAACATCAAAATAGCCGGCTTTGAGATAAAAACTAAAAAACTACAAAGACTAGCATGGGACAGTTATGGCTAGTATGATAGTGAAGAGGATAGGTTGCGTATTCATCGTCTTGATCAAAACATGTCAGCAATAATACCTACTTCAATCAGTGATTAAAAAAGCATTCAAAATAATTAATTTTTCGCGTTATGCGTAACATTTGGTAGTACCCCTCGGTACCCACCCCCTCCCCCACTTTTTGGTGTAACAAAGAATAACGAAAGTTGGACCTCCCCCCTCCCCCCAAAAGCGTTACGTAATTTGTGAACAGACCCTTACCAGAAAATAATCTGGGAGGTTTTCCTTACGCACCACAACTGACAAAGCTGACGGTTGTCCCGACACGTCATTCTCACATATTTGGGCAGTTTTCTTTACATACCACAAATCAAATCTGGGTGGTTTTCTTTACCACCACAGATCTCGGTGATGGCGGTTGTCCCGACGCGCCATGTTTGTGATTTTCATTATACTAAATAGATGGTTTTCCTTACCACGAAACAAAATCTGAGTGGTTTTCATTACGCACAATTTTCATGGAAGTTTTGCTCTCGATCCACCATTTTTGTTAATTCGAATTTGAGAGTTGACCGCCATTTTGTAAAAATGAAATATCACTGACTATTTTTCCAACTCATTGCATTACAAAATTTCCCCAACCAAATGATTTCATGCACTTTGAAGGCAGGATCGCCAAATGTGGGAATCGCTTACGGCAATTTTAATGAGCTATCGAGCAGCCATCTTGCATGCACAGGATATCACTTGGGAAATGGGGAACGCCCGCTGAATGTACGCAAGACTTACCTCTGTCGAAATACGTTGTCAACTGATGCGTTGTCAACTGATCAACTGATGAAGACGTTCGAGGTCCGCTGTGCAGCGCTCCCAGTTTCATACAGCGACTGGGCGTGCAAGGGGTAAGATGGCGCCATACCTAAGGCCAATTTACACCTCACAGTTAGTAGGTGGCGGCATCCCTTTTAAGGCTGGAAGGGTCCGACGAGGTCAATGCGAGGTCAATGCGAGGTCAATGGATATGCCGTGCTTTGGGCACATCAAAACCACATGATAGTGGTGTCACTGTGTGTCGGTTGATTTTTGAACGTTGACACTCCTGACAAGTTTTGACGAATTGGTTGATGTCTTTATTCATGGAAGGCCAGACGAACCGGTCGGCAATGAGTCGCCTGGTGGCACGTGTTCCTGGATGGGCCATTCCATGTAGTTGTGCCATAACTTTTGTTCGATGACGTTCTGGAAGGTAAGGACGGATACAATTACCAACTCTGAGACATCAAAGTAGTTAGGCATTGAAACATCTGGAAAACGACAGCGTTCAAGTTTGAGGGAGCTAGACTTTGATGAAAGCAGTTTCTTCTGTTGGCCGAAGAAGGGAACCCCCTCACGAAGAACAAAACAATTCCCTCTCTACACCACGGCAGGCTACTGACTGATACTTCTGCCAGCAGCTGCAAATTGTTCGGCGAGGAGGAGCTTTGGACTAAAGGCTCGGTGTTAGGAGGAGCCAGGACAGTAGCGACGCGTGCACACTAAGGAGGAGTGTTGGAAGAGAGAGCCCTATGCCCAGTATCGGTCATCCAGTGCCGCGGCCTGGATGAAATAACCGAAGCTGCGGACCTGGTGAACGCGCTGAGAGATCAGTGCAACGTCCAACTCCAGGAATCCGAGATTCGGTTACGTAATAGCTTTGCTGGGATGCAGGTTGCCACATTCCAAGTGCAACCAAGAAGGTACTAGATAAGGCTAAGCTGAAGGTGGGCTAGTCGGTATGCTCGTTGAACATAATCCAGCCACCTCGGTCCTGCTATAGGTGCCTCGGCTACGGTCATAAATCCTTTGACTGTCGGAGTCCCGATCGTAGTAAGCTATGCCGCAGGTGCGGAGCTGAAGGCCACAAAGCTCGCACCTGTCAGGCCGCACCGAGGTGACTGATCTGTCCCCCTAATACAGACAACAGACACCTCACCGGTGCACAGGCCTGTCCGGCCTCTAGAAGGGTCCAGACATGCAAGTAACACAGCTAAACTTAAACCACTGCGAGGCAGCCCAAGCGCTGCTACAACAGTCGGTTACTGAGTGTAAAGCTGATGTTGCCTTGCTGTCCGACCCATATCGCATCCCTGCTGGAAACGGCAGTTGGGTTGCTGACAAGTCCGGATCGGTGGCAATCTGGACTTGCGGGCGGTTCCCCATTCAGGAGATAATATCATCTCCTAACGATGAGGGTTTCGTAATAGCAAAGGTGAACGGAGAGATTCACCAGACTGGCCTGATACACCGTATGGGTCGGTTGACGTGGTCCCGTTAGTGACTATCGAAGAGCTTATCGAAACCGCAAGAGGTTTTAAGCTCAATAAGGCGCCGGGTCCGGGTGGTATTCCGAACCTGGCCCTTAAACACCCGATAAGATATGTTCAGGAGCTGCCTCCAACGTTGTCTGGATGAAGGAAACTTTCCAGATCGTTGGAAACGACAGAAATTGGTGCTATTGCCCAAGCCTGGGAAATCCCCGGGAGAACCTTCGGCATACAGACCGATTTGCCTCCTCGACGGAGCTGGTAAGCTGCAGATTGTCGACCTATACCGAGCGTACTGGTAGGCTATCAAACAACCAGTATGGCTTCCGTAAAGGTCGTTCCACCGTCGAAGCAATTCGATCGGTAACGGATACGGCCAAGATAGCGAGAGGTTTGAACAGGCGAGGTATTAGATACTGCGCATTGATTACACTTGATGTAAAAAATGCGTTTAACAATGCTAACTGGGTAGCTATTGCTGACTCCCTGCGCCGATTGAGAGTTCCGGATTACCTGTGCAGGATACTGAAAAGTTATTTTCAGAATAGGGTGCTGATATACGACACGGAGGCTGGTCAAAAGTCGATCGTAGTGTCTGCGGGTGTTCCACAGGGGTCGATCCTCGGACCGGTTCTGTGAAATATTATGTACGACGGAGTATTACGCTTAAGTCTCCCGGCCGGTGTGAAAATAGAAGGCTTCGCAGATGACGTAATGCTAGAGCTAACAGGAGACACTCTCGACGAAGTCGAACTGAAGGCTTCATACGCGATTGGCAGAGTGGAGGAATGGCTCAACTCGAGGCGGTTGTCCCTTGCACACCACAAGACGGAAGTCGTGGTGGTGCATGACCGTCATGAGTTGCAGCATGCGAGGATAAGAGTAGGGACCTGCACAGTTAACTCCGTGAGGTCTCTTAAGCATCTGGGCGTGATGATCGACGATAAGCTCAATTTTACGATTTATTTATTTATTATCAGACTAAAGCCGGAGTGGCCTGTGCTGCACATAAAAGTCTTCTCCATTCAGCTCGGTCCATGGCTGTACTTCGCCAACCACGCAGTCTGCGACCCTCCGCAGATCGTCCTCCACCTGATCGATCCACCTTGCCCGCTGTGCACCTCGCCTTCTTGTTCCCGTCCGATCGTTGTCGAGAACCATTTTCACCGGATTACTGGCCGACATTCTGGCTACGTGCCCAGCCCACCGCAGTCTTCCGATTTTCGCGGTGTGAACGATGGATGGTTCTCCCAACAGCTGATGCAACTTACATTGACCTCTCTTGAGCCTCTTCCTATCATGTGCTTCTTCTTCGACGTGTTGATGACTAATTCAATCCGTTTAGCTTCGCTTTTTAGTCTGATGTAGGCTTCCTCCATCCTCTCAAAGTTACGTGCCATGATATCAATGTCGTCGGCGAAACCAAATAACTGGACGGACTTCGTGAAAATCGTACCACTCGTGTCAATCTCTGCCTTTCGTATTACTCCCTCCAAAGCGATGTTGAATAGCAGACACGAAAGACCATCACCTTGCCGTAACCCTCTGCGGGTTTCGAAGGGACTCGAGAATGCCCCTGAAACTCGAACTACGCACATCACCCGATCCATCGTCGCCTTGATCAACCGTATCAGTTTATCGAAATCCGTTTTCGTGCATTAGCTGCCATAGCTGGTCCCGATCGATTGTATCATATGCGGCTTTGAAGTCGATAAATAGATGATGTGTGGGCACGTTGTATTCGCGGCATTTCTGCAATACCTGACGTATGGCGAACACCTGGTCTGTGGTAGAGCGTTCACCCATAAATCCCGCCTGGTACTGCCCCACGAACTCTCTTGCAATTGGTGTTAGTCGGCGGCATAAAATTTGGGAGAGTACCTTGTAGGCGGCGTTCAGCAATGTGATTGCGCGCTAGTTGCTACAATCCAGCTTATCGCCCTTTTTGTAGATGGGACACACGACACCTTCCATCCACTCCTGCGGCAGAACCTCATCCTCCAAAACCTTGGTAATCACCCAGTGCAGCGCTCTAGCCAGTGCCTCACCACCGTGTTTAAACAGCTCTCCTGGTAGTTGGTCAACTCCAGGGGCTTTGTTGTTTTTCAGCCGGCCGATCTCCTCCTGGATTTCCTGGAGATTCGGAGCCGGAAGTCGCATGTCCTGCGCTCGTGCTCCTAGGTTCATTACCATACCGCCACCGTTGTCTGCCATATCGCCATTCAGCTGCTCTTCGTAGTGCTGCTGCCACCTTTGGATCACCTAACGCTCGTTTGTAAGAAGGTTCCCGTTTATGTCCTTACACATATCGGGCTGTGGCACGTGGCCCTTACGTGAACGGTTCAACTTCTCATAGAACTTTCGTGCGTTATTAGCGCGGTACAGTTCCTCCGTCTCTTCACGGTCTTGATCTTCCTGCTGGCGCTTTTTCCTCCGGAAAATCGAGTTTTGTCTGTTCCGCGCCCGTTTGTATCGTGCCTCGTTCGCCCTCGTGCGGTGTTGCAGCAATCTCGCCCATGCTGCATGCTTCTCCTCAACTAACTGCTCACATTCGCCGTCATACCAGTCGTTTCTTTGATCCGGAGCCACCGTGCCTAGTGCAGCGGTTGCGGTGCTTCCAATGGCGGATCAAATATCTCTCCAGCCATCTTCAAGAGATGCTGCGCCTAGCTGCTCTTCCGTTGGGAGTGCCCCTTCCAGCTGCTGCGCGTAGTCTTGGGCTAGTCTACCGTCTTGTAGCCGCCCAATGTTTAGCCGTGGCGGACGACTCCGACGCGTGTTGATCACCGTCGAGAGTTTTGAGCGCAGGCATACTGCAACGAGGTAGTGGTCGGATTCAATATTCGCACTGCGGTGCGTACGTTCGTGATGTCGGAGAAGAATTTGCCGTCGATTAGAACGTGGTCGATTTGGTTTTCCGTTACTTGATTAGGTGATTTCCATGTGGCCTTGTGGATATTCTTGCGGGGGAAGAAAGTGCTTCGAACTACCATTCCGTGGGAGGCTGCAAAGTTTATGCATCGTTGGCCGTTGTCGTTCGATACGGTATGCAGACTATCCGGTCCGATGACCGGTCTATACATTTCCTCCCTTCCTACCTGAGCGTTCATGTCACCGATGACGATTTTGACGTCCCGCAGTAGGCATCCATCGTATATCTGCTCCAGCTGCGCATAGAACGCTTCTTTCTCGTCGTCGGATCTCCCTTCGTGTGGGCAGTGCACGTTGATGATGCTATAGTTGAAGAAACGGCCTTTTATCCTCAGCTTGCACATCCTTGCGTTGATTGGCTGCCACCCAATCACGCGTTGGCGCATCTTTCCCAGCACGATGAAGCCGGTTCCCAGCTCGTTGGTGGTGCCACAGCTTTGGTAGAAGGTAGCCGCTCGATGCCCGCTTTTCCACACTTTCTGTCCTGTCCAGCAGATTTCCTGCAGCGCTACGACATCGAAGGTGCGGGGATGTAATTCATCGTAGATTATCCTGTCGCAACCTGCGAAGCCTAGCGACTTGCAGTTCCATGTTCCAAGCTTCCAATCGTGATCCTTTATTCGTCGCCTAGGTCGTTGCCGATTGTATCGAGTCGTATTATCTTCTATGTCGTTCGTAATAGTTGTTTTTAAAGGCGGCTTATTGGGCCTGCGAGAACCTCCTGTCTCGTCGGAGGGCCGTCGTGTCAGGGCTGTTTAGCGTCTCACGAACGATGTCCAACAGATCGGCGGTGCATAGTCAAGTGCGTAGGTCGATAGCGGGGGTAGCATTGTCTATCATCCGCTATGGCGACCGGCATGGGCCGTAGCACTAAAGGCCGAGTACAATGTAAAGAAACTGATTAGAGTATACCGGCTTATGTGTCTACGTGTCGCGAGCGCATATCGCACCATATCATATGAGGCGGTGTGCGTTATAGCTGGGATGATGCCGATAGGCATACTCCTAGAGGAAGATGTGGAGTGCTACAACGGAGGGGACTCGGTGGAAGTGCGACGTGTCAAGAGAGCAGCCTCGCTGCTCAAATGTCAAAGAGCCTGGGACGCCGCAGTCAAAGGTCGTTGGACCCACAGACTGATTCCGGATGTGTCCAACTGGGTCGATAGAAAACATGGTCAGGTCAACTTCCACCTAACACAGGTGTTGTCTGAACATAGTTGCTTTAAAAAATTCCTACACAGGTTTGGCTTCGCAGAATCTGCGGAGTATCCAGAATGTGTAGGTGAGGTAGAGTCGGCAGAGCATGTGATGTTCGCATGCCCGCGATTCGAGGTATAACGCAATGCCATGCTGCTTGTTAGCGGTATGGATACAACCCCGGACAACCTCGTCGAGAGGATGTGCCGGGAGGAAGTTATATGGAATGCGGTGAACACAGCATCTCAACAGATTATGTCGAAACTGCAGCGGTGGTGGCGTCTTGAACAAAACCAACGAATGCAATAATGGCACCTGTGATGCAGTGAACACTTTGCCCACCCCGATAAACAACATGTCGCGGGTGGGCTGCGGGGACCTCCGTATGTAGATATAGAGATCATTGCGGTTCATGCGCGGTGGTTGTTGTCGGGGTGCTCGTCTCCAACGTGAGATTATGATACGGACCGCTAAGTTACTATCATAGCTTGCGATCGACGGGTGGTGAGGTTACCACCCTTGAAGTCGATGAATATTAACGTCAAGTGCGTTAGCATAGGCGTGAGCGTTCTCAATAGTCCCCCCCTGATGTATTGCTTAATTGCAGGCCGGGGGTACGGACTGGCGAAAGGGTTTTGGTTTTAGTGGGTAACATACCCATCCCCACCAGAGCTTAAAATATTCATCTTCATGAAGCAACTTCGGTCCGAATTTTGACAAACATCGCATGAATATTCGAAACTTAGAATTACATAGTCAGACGACTACACCACGAAATTATTCATTCGACTGTCGCTGAATGTGTTTACTATGTGCAGAAAAAAACATAATTAGCATTGTTTATGTTGATGTTCACCGCTGAAAGTGATAAATCTCTTTACTCATTTGAAACGTGTTCAGATTTCAGATAATTTATCAATTTGTAAAATGTGCATAAATATTCAATGACTAATATTAAAGTGAATATTGACTGTCCAGGGCCGACTATGAATGTGTCGGAAGTGAACTGACAAATGAAGAAAAATGGACTTCACTAAAAAATTTCGATTATTTTACACTCTGATCCCCACACTACCTAAGTTAACCTCCCCAGGTGTCTGGATGCAGATTTCCGTTTACCCTTGCTCAAAAAAAAAAAAAATGTGTCGTCGCATGTCTAATCACTACACATTAAATGCACATATTTTCAGACTGGGGCTCTCGGAAGGAAATCTCCGTGTTTGCGGCAAAGATTATCAGGACATCGAACCTTTTTCCCGCAAGTCTTTCGGTTGCCCAAAATTAACACTATGTATAAGAATTGTTACCCGCTAGCTACACTGAAGCTAGGATGGGGAGACAAAAACAGGGTCGTTTACCTTCTCTTGCCACTACACACCCACAACCGAACTTACCTGCAGCAGGAGTTATACACGCACGTGTGTATCACGACACGTGCCCACCGGCGTGCTATGGTGGGACGATCGGCAAACTGGGTCGTATTCAATATGCTCAAAAGCTGATCAAGCAGTGTATTCACCCTGGATCCCAACAAGCGAGGACTGGCGGCTCCTTTATGAGCCCGAAAACGAGGTGAAATTACAAAATATAGTGAAAAAGACTAATCAATCAAGGCCTACACACTTAAAATAGATCGCAGAATTCTGTGATTTTTTTTACCGAAATCGATCTGTAAACGGACATTTTACAGATATTTCTGTGAAATTTGAAAAATTTAAAAATAACGGAACAAAATTCACCGATCGTTCGGTGACAAGGGCAAGCTACCGAAAATCTGTGAAATCATTACAGAAAGTTCGGTAAAAATGACAATTGTCATGGATTTATGCGATTTTTACAGTACTTCTGTAAAATCGTTGCTGTCAAACATTTGTCGGCCATATTGAAAGTAACTTCGAACGCCAGAAGTTTGTCGTAACATTTATTCAAAGTGTTGGAAAATGGAGGAAGTGTCGGAGAAAATTATGGAATATGGACGATAGGCTGGTCGGTATTTTCCGTAAGTACGAAAAAAAAACAACTATAAACTTTGTTATTTTCAGTCGATTCCGTGTTTTTTCTGCCGGGTCAGCGTTCCCGGTTATATCACCGGACTGCATCGACACATGAACCATCATGTGTCAACAAACCATTGCCGACCCGCAGACACGTTTTTTGACTGCACATTTCCTAAATGCAATATGCGCTATTGCAAATTCCACTCCCTTAAAAGGCATATTCTGGAAAAACATCCCATCAAACGTACCCAGCCAAAGTATTTGCTCGAAGCAGAACAATTGCCTGCACAAAATTGTCTGCCACATGAAAACATAAATTTCGACGAAAATGGACAAGAAAATGATGCCATTCTTCCTAATTCGACTACCAAACTTAATTTGGACGAGATCCGGAAAATAATTGGTTTGAGCATTTGCCGTCTATCTAGCGACGTCAGTTTGCCTCAAACAAAAATATCCGAGGTTATTAAGTTTTGCGACACCACGATTCAGCACGTCACCGAGTATTTGGAGAACCAGGTTCTTGAATTTTTGAATATTCATAGTCCTCAAATTCTTGACAATGAACTAATCGATCTGCGAAACAGTTTTCATCTTGATCTGTTTTCAAACGTTAACACGCTTCAAAAACAAAACGAGTTTTTGAACAAATTAAGCGTATCAGCCCCAACTCCGCGAGATATTTTGTTGAGTCGTCGTCAAGATGTGCGACACGTCGATTCGCTTCCGAAGAAGGTGTTGGTCAATGAAACTGGATCGTATATCAGTATCATTGATACGCTAAAATTCTTATTCCGATACCCCTACAACAGAAAACTTTTGTTGAAATCGGATGAAGCTGATACTCCATGTGTTACCGAATACAGTTCATTTAAATCAGGTGAGCTGTTCAATAGAAGCGAATTCTTTCGAGAGAATCCTAACTGTGTGCGTCTTAGCCTATACCAAGACGATGTCGAACTGGGAAATGCTTTCAGCTCAGAAGCCGGAATAATCAAAGTTTGCAATTTCAGTTTCAAAATACAAAACTTCCCAGAAAATGGAACAGTTCTTCAAAAACTGTATTCCCATTGCTATTCTTCAATTCAATCGACATAAAAAAAAACACGGATTCCAGAAAATACTTCAACCACTCATTTCTGATTTGAAAAAACTCGAATATGGCCTTATACTATATTATGGAAGTCAAGAATTTCATCTAAAAGCAGTGGTCACAATGTTCTGTGGTGACACTCTAGCTGTACACGATGTTTTTGGGCTACTTGGACCAAGCGCGAACTACTTTTGTCGGATTTGCCAAATTTCCAGGGACGAATTCCACAGCAACCCGTCGAGTGAGTCTGATCTGCGGACTAGAGAATGGTACGACAAACACCTTGAAGCTGTGCAGAGCAAACTGATAAGTCCAAAAGAATGCGGGTTGAAATTGTCAGGATGCATACTGAACGAGCTGTCTTATTTCCACATAACGGACAATTTCAATCTGGACGGAATGCATGATCTAGCAGAAGGCGTCGTTCCATTAGCTCTACAGTTGGTAATGGCACATTATTATAAGCGAAAAGATTTAAAAATTAATATTCAGTTTATTAACAATCGCATCAAAACTTTCGCCTACGGATACACTGATCGTCATAATAAGCCTTCTGCGAATTTCACTCATGGGATGCTAACTAATCCAAACAAACACAAACTCAAACAAACATCGGCCCAAATACTATTGTTGCTGCGATCATTTCCATTTCTTTTGGGCATATAGTACCACCCGATTGTGAAATGATGGTCATGGTAGGTCACCTGATCAACATTGTAAGAATTGTTTTCTCTCCTGTCGTTTCACAACACCTCATTTACCAATTACAAGAACATTTGTATTATTTTTGAGCAAACATTCTTCTCAACGTTCCAACGTCGGATCAATAAAATGCACCATCTTAAGCATTATGCTCTCTGCATTCAGAAAAGTGGTGCAATGAAGCAATATAACTGTATGCAGTTTGAGCAAACTAACAAAGTTGCGAAAAACCAAGCTTCAACGTGCAAGAATTTCAAAAATATTTGTCACAGTTTGGCAAAAAGGCAATGCACAAGAATGATCCTAAATATTTTGGATAACCTTCTGTGACAAGTTGGTTTTACATCGGTAAAGATAGTTGTTCAGAAACAAATGTCTAAGTGCGTCACTACTGGAGCCAACCATAGAACACGTACACGTCCCAAAAACAGCAATAATGAATGGAATAGAATTCAGAACTAACGGAGTGGTGGCTTTGAGCAGACATGATGACAACGTATTCCCTGCCTATGGAGTTATAAAGGAAATACTAATTATCGATGGAAAATGCACTTTCTGTTGGAGTTAGTGGAAACGGTTTGTTACAATGAGTTCTATGAGGCATAATGAGGTGAACACATTACATGATAATGAACTGTTTAGTTCAGATTCATGCTTCACTCATACCGTATTTTCTTTTTGGTCACCCTACGGTTGCCTGAAGAAGTATGTGTCTCGAAGGTTCTACAATCGAGATTATTGATAGTATGTTGAAATACTTGTAAATAAACTGTGTGTTATTAATCTGTTACTTTTCTTTTCCTTATCAGAGCGCGAGGAAATCGATGATCTGCATACATTTCTCTTGTTAGATGATAAGGATTTCATTAGACTAAGCCTCAAAACAAAACAGATTAAAATTATTCAAAGAATCCAACTGCAGTACCAAGATGAAACGACAGAATGGCTTGAAGACGATCTATCTCAAAATGTAAGACACGTGGCAGCAGATGTCACCATCCATACCGATTCATATTCTCCAGCTGCTCCAATACTTCCATCTGTTTCTACTGCTTCACCGACTTCGGCTGTTCTATCAGACAAAGCTGCGTCATTGGACCCTGTTGCTCCAGCTGCCCTCGCTGATGATGACCATCCTTATAAGGGAATAAGTCTGGACGATGTATGAAATTTAAAAAAATAAGGTTCACACACATATCTAATAATCATTCATATAAATGTTGTAGATAATTGATATCGACCGCGTGTTGGAAAAGACGGAACAAGGAATTGCCATAATGGAAATACTAAAAGAGAAAACGAAACCCAAGGAGAAGATTATGAAGGAGCTCGTTTACATTCTTTGTGACTGCTTGAAGGCACAGTACGGCTAGTGAGTACAATATCTTTTTACTATTTATTATACTTTCCCTAGAAAATCGAAATGACCTATAACGACAATAGCTTTTTCTTTTCCCCATTTCCTCGCGCTTCGGTTTTCACAGAACAAAAGAATAGAACTCGAAGGGATTACTCCGTGCTCTCATTGAACAGGGCTAACACTTTCAAATGGTCTGTCACGTCCTTCTATATACTGCAGTCCCGTCGGTCCTCTGTGCCATGGCAGCTTGATTGATGAATAATGTTGCCCGTTGCGGCCCACTTTTAATGTCCAACTGATATCTTCGTCACGGATATATCGATCGAGCTCCAATTCATTTGACTAATCTTCCACGAAACATTGTACAACTTACTTTCAAGAGGATGTCCTTACTGATTGATTTGTGCTTCTTGATGTATTCC
>NW_026942159.1:0-65979 GCF_024139115.2 Armigeres subalbatus
AGGGTTATTTGGCCAAAAGGGTTGTATGGTCAAAAGAGTCATTTGCCCGAAAGTGTCGTATGATCAAAAGGGTCATTTGGCCGAATATGCATTTGAAAAGTGAGATATTAGGAATGGGCAGAGAGATGGCCTTACTAAGAGAACAGAATGTCCAGACTACCAGCCCTCGCTTCAGAATATTGCAATATTCAAAAACATAGTCAAATAACATGCATCTAGTTTACCATAATCAGGATCTCACTGGAATCAACCCTTATGTGCCGATGGCACTCCCTGGGCTTGTGCTTTGTAAGCGGCACACAGTCGCTTTGAAAGAGTCTGCTTACGGACACTTGTGTTTTTTGGGAGGGATTTAGCAGAGCCCACTGTCAAACCCCACCACGTCCTAGGCAGACCCCCTTACTCGAAGTAACTTTGGGAAGGGTCGTGATTGCTGCCACATGATATTTTTATGTGCGAACTAGGTACTGCTGATTGCCATCCCTCTAGCAGCAGCAAAGGTCAGCAGCAAGTCGCAGACCATTATCGTTGGAAGCGGAATGAAGGCTTTCGGTACCAATGACAGGGCGAAAAAAGTTTTCTCTTCCGATCTGCGCGTTTGCATCCCCGATGACAATCTTTCCATCGTGTGTTGGGCACTCTCTGAGTGCCTTATCAAGGCTCTCATAGAACCCATCCTTCACGTCATCAGGCTTATCGTTCGTTGGGAAGTAGATCCTGATCATACCGGAGTTGAAGAATTTGCCCTTTATTATCACCGGATAACACGCTTCATCAGCTTCCCGATCATCGCCGATATAGTAGATTTGATACTTGAAGTGTTTCCGAAGTGTGGAGCTACCTGATCGAATTATGAATAAAAAAAAGTCTTCCAGTAAAGCTGGAGCCATTATACGTCTTATTCTGTTTCAGAAGTTCGGCGCAAAACTTCCGAATTCATATCCAACGTAGGAATGGCGGTACAACTTAAGGTCACTCCTGATGGAATCCAAGATTAAAAGTGCTCGCGTTTTCGGGGGCACACCACTCGATATGGAAGCAACGCACAACTGTCATTTTTATTATTTCACGCATGCTGCGACGCAGCAAAGCTAAATCAACAAAAATGACAGTTGTGCGCCGCCTCTGAATCGAGTGGTGTGACCAGTGGTGCAATTTATCAACAATGCCTGCTGAGTGTGATTCTTTTGTTTTGTATTTAGGGGAGAACGGTCCAAAATGCACCCTTGGGGCAAAATGGCCTTCCTCATAAAATCACTCATACAATCTGTTGTAGTACATTTATGAACGAATATTACCGTTACAATTCATAATTAGTTTACACAATTGAGCTCCATTGGAAAAATCTAGCAAAATCCCTACATATTCACTCAAATTTACCGATTTGCTATTCTTCAACCACATCCGTAAGATTGTAGTTCAATCCAATAAGAAAAAACAAACAACCATGCGTTCACCATCATTTTACATGCAATTGAGTCATTTTATACCACCATTTGGGCGTTTTGCCCCAGGCCCATTTTAAAAACATTTTTTAAATGCGTTAGAAAGTCATGAAAACTTTATTGTTTTGAATAGGAGATCATTTTGAAATGTAGCTGGGTTTGTATATTTTTCACCTATACGTTGAAATGGTTCGGTATTTTTGTTTATAAGGGCGAAAACATCGAAAAAGCTTAAGGGGTGCATTTTGGACCGTTCTCCCCTATCTCTGCTCCTCTTTGCCTATGACGGTGCCTTTCAGTCAGAACGACAAAGCAGAAGTAGCTTAGCAAACTCGGTTTGCCAACAGCGGGCTGAAGCTGATGATCATTCGGCACAAATTTCCTATCATTGTCTTTCAAGTGATAGTAGTCACCATGCATTTATATAGGGCCGTCGTATTCACACAGCAGCGAGTGAACTGAATAGACTGTCAGTGCGGGCTACGTGTGCAATGAGAAGAGAGGTCTTTTGTTTACTTTACTGATTATGGATTGGAACTTTATCTTTGATTGTTGCTGCTAACCATTTTCAGTTTTCACTGCTTGGAAGTGAGTGTGAAGAGGGAATGGTATCAATATCCAACAAATTTCAGTCACTGAGATTGAGAATTCGCACCTCTGGGTGTGACCCCGAAAACGAGAGCACTTTTAATATTGGATTCCGTCAGGAGTGACCTTAAACAACCTAATCTCCACTGAACTGAGAATAATAAATACGTAACTGCATTCGACTAAAAACTATGGATCCTGAGATATCAATCATTCTCCGGAAGTAGAAGCATTATAGAATTATAGAAGGAGAAGTAGAAGCATTATAGAAGGAACGAATGTGAATGTGTGAAAAACTTCAGACATCGGCTGCTGATAATCAGGAGGAATCTTTTCAACGAGTATAATGAGTTCAACTTACAAAGATAAATACAAATTTGGAATATTTTATTCACTATTCCCGTTTTACCGTGACAGACACCTCCACACTCCATAAAGCAGTCATAATTTACTAATTATCTAATTTCTGCTACATTCTAATCACACATACAAACCACCTCCAATTACGTTACGTCCCACAAAAGCTGAATTACAGCACGAACAAACCGCGAATGATTATCTCTGTTCGCGCCTTGATGTGGAACGACTTTCGTTTTTAGCATGATCGCCTTCGCGCACTTCTGCTCCTTAGTCGCCATGTAGCAAACCATATCCAAGGTGGTGGGAGCGCACCGATCGGGCGTTTGTTGGTTGCACATGCTATCAAACCAATTGGACATGCTCGCAAACATTTGTCCAACAGCTCCACCGACATTAAGGTAGCAGCTATGCCTGCTCTGCAGCAAAACGATATGCCACCAAGTGGCCAGCTCAAATCAAAACAAAGCGCGTCGAGTGCACTGAATTGGAGGCCCTAATCTGTCTGGGCCAACCAAACGCGACTCTGCTGTACGGACCAGGGCCAGTGTGCATAAATTTGCACTCTATATATCCTTTGCATCAAACCCATGCCACCAAAAAGGCCATAATTTAACGATTGATTGAGTGCCAACTGCGTCGTTGTCGCCGTCGACGATTCTAAAATGGGTAGCAAGCCACAAGTCAGGCAGATTGGCAGACAGCCCAGCCAATGATTAGTCGCGACTCGTGTTTGGTTCGTTCCGGTTTGGCAGTCAGTGAACCAGCTGCCAGCTGGCCAATTAACTCTTGGCATCAATCGAGGGATACCCGAGCAATATACAAGTGCAAGATATTCGGTAACCATTTTTATGGGCTGCAAGTGATACGAGCTAGATAAATGAGGAATGGATTTTTTCAGCAATGGCTGGGCTAATCCTGAACACATTCAGTTTGTTATGACAGCAATGTCATTAGGACAATCTCAGAAGTTACAAACTCAATTACCTTGTCATATCTCTTTTAGAAGAAGAGTGGTGGACCTACCACTTAATGCAGTATCACCCTGTCTTCAATTACTTAAATTGCCAGAAATTTGTATGGTGAAAGGCATTTCATCTCAATCAAACAAGTAGTACTAGTTATGTGCCTTAATATAAAACATTATTTTTTAAAGAATATTGCAATTTCATTGAATCCAAATTTACATAGATACATTCGCGAAAAGGATCATCTCCACATAGGAGATGTGGTTATACAACAAAGCCACAAATCGGCCATCTTGGAAACCACGTGCTTCTGTCAGTCGATTTTCAAGAGCACGGATTGAGAGAACCATAACGCAAACAATGGTGATACAATTGTAGAACCATTTGCTTACTATACAATCGACTTCAGTTTCAGCACTGTATAAAAAATATTATGTCGTATTTACCTATTAAAGATGGAAGTGGAAAAACATGTCGTGATTTTAAAATTCACCACGGGACTGATTGTATAATCACCTTAAACATGCGCAAAGAAGGGAATTCATTGTTCGATGGTTTTGCTCATTCGAATTTCTTTTGGTCTTCCAAAATCCAGTTCAATAAACTGGACCTTCTTGATAAGCCACTTACAGGATTATAGATGAGTTCACTGATATTGATGCTACTTTCACGTATCATGACATCGTTTTCTAAACAATATGTAACATGTAGTCAAAACATAATTTGCTATTTCGTTGGTATGCACGACACCATCCGTTTCATCTGATAAAAAAAATCAATCTCGGTCCCCCTAATTCATCATACGGTGCTGATCGTTTTGAGATTGCATCAACCTTTCAGTTGTCGGGAAGTACTCTCGGCCAAGTCACTTTGTCCCGAAAACGCATTACGATAACGTTGAATGGCGTGTGAAGCTCTGATTTATTAAAAGCATCGTCCAAACACGACTCGTACCCGAGTCGTTCGATGGATAGCAACGAATAAAAAAATATGCAGATTTCCGAAATGCAAATTTTAAAAAGAGATGTTCAGCAACACTCCAATATCGAAAAATGCGCTTCCTGCTGCACTCGACCACGGGGACGGATGGGGCGACTGAGAACCGGTTTTGTTTTGGGATCAGATTCCTCGGCTTCTTGGGCCGGGTGCACTTGCCGCACAGAGTATCCATCCGGAATGTGTGTATGCGTGTTCGTTGGCTTGTATGTAGGCATCTCCGTGGGGTTGGGTCCACGTCCAGCTTAAACAATTATTGACCGTATAGAGGCGAAGAATTCCCCATTCGGTCGATAAATTATTACGCCTAATTGAGGAGTAATTCTTTTCGGTGATTTGAATATTTGTTTTCGCCCCCTGTTTTATTGCTGTGTTTAAGTCCAACAACAGCAGCAGCAGCGTGTTAGGGATCATGTTCTCCGGTTTGATCTCTGCTTGGCCACTGGCACCGCACCGAGTTGTTTCGCTTGGTAAGAGTCCGATCAATCTTTCAGAGGTTAGTACAATTAGTTTTTGTGTTTTTTGTTCTTATTGGACACGATCGATTTATCTTGGCAGTTAGCTTTGAACCATTTTGATAAGTACATAAAACTATTCAGAAACGTATTCTGGAACTAGTTTTGGTAAATAAATATGCATATGTAAACAGACTGCAATCGAGAAAAAAAAACACAAGAATGAATGCGTAACTCTTAAAGGTACTCATTTAAAAGAATCACAATAATTAAATTCCAATAAAAATAAAATAGGGTACCGTCACGGGTTCGGGTTTAGGGGGAGAATGGGTCACCGCTCACCGATAGTCTGGAAGACGGATAACAAAATCGTTCAAAAAGGTATCGTATAATTTACTTTTCTTGCCCTCAGATATATTATATATTATTCTAGCATTCTTCAAAGTTTCAATAGTGACCCATTCTCACCATTTGACCCATTGTCACCCCAAACGACGGTGAGTAAACGCAATCAAAATTGTTCTTATTTTCAGTGAAAATTAATTTGAACAACGGTAGACTGTTATATTTTACAGGATTTTACTCCCCCATATTGAATTGTGTTATTCCTGGTGAAAGTGAGCATTGTTAATTCTGCACAGTGCCACAGCTGAAAGAAAATCCATAAACGACGGATTCAAAAGATACAAATTCCTGGTTTTTGATCTTTAAATACGCACATGCGGAGAAACTTGAACTAGGTGTAGGACATTCAATTTTGTAAGTGTGACAGGTCAGGGATAAGACCTTATCTGACCGACAATGGACGATCTGTCAAGAACGTCATTCGGCAGTACTGTTTGGCGGAAATGGTTCTCATTTCTTGTTTCTCACTCCTCACTTATCACAGTGAAAATTGAGAATGAGGTGATAGAAGTGAGAAGTGAGACAGAAAATCAATTAGAGTAATTGTACGTTTTTCGTATCGGACGTGTATAATGTTTAGTTCTTTTTGTGCGGTCAGGCAGTAAATCAATTAACGAATTGATGTGACCCGTATCGGACAAGGATCCAGGTATTTAGTTTTGTTTTGTGCGGTCGGGCAGTAGATAAATTCATTCGCAGTTAAACGTGTTTCTTGTTCTGCTTTGGGCTGATGAGTAAATTGATTAAAAAGTAAAAACTTCAGTGCGCGTTTGCTCGTGAGGGATTATGAACTACTTTATCATAACTCCGTACATAATAATTATTTAGTCGCTAACCAAGTCGGCTTCCTCTAGATTACACTTTCATCTAAACAACTATGGTACCCCGGAGCAAGTGGGACAAGTGGGACAGGAAAATTATTATCGCTTACTAAGAAAACAGGGTATGCTTTCGTTATTGAAGTGTACATGTGTTGAAAGCCAATTTAAAAAAATATTTTTTTTCCTGCAGGACTGTAGTGGGACCTATTTTTTCTTCCTTTATTTATGTGTATTTTTTAATTTTAAGCTCTTCACTCGTCGAGAGTACCAAGGTCGCTTTGGTCGATAAAACCAGTTAGGCACTCATCTTACTTTCTTGCAAACATAAGAGAGCAGATGTGTGTTTTAGTCGAAATATCATTCATTACCTTTGTTTGGGTCCCTTCTCACTGCGCAATCTATGGCAATGAAAAGGCGGACTCGTTAGCAAAGGTGGGCGCACAGGGAGGTGAGGTTTATGATAGACAACTCTCGAACAACGAGTTTTTCCCATTAGTCCGCCAGAGTACTCTTCAGAGTTGGCAAAGAAATTGGACACACAACGAACTTGGACGGCGGCTATTTTCCATAGCTCCTAAAGTTTCTGCGCGAGCGTGGTTCAGAGGTAAGGACTTAAGTCGAGGCTTCATTCGCACGATCTCGAGACTTATGTCCAATCACTATTCACTATTCGCACATCTGTACAGAATAAACCTTGTCGATAACAACTTATGTAGGTGCGGAACCGATTATGATGACATTGATCACGTAGTTTGGTTCTGCTCGGAAAATGACGCCTCCAGAGATCGACTATTGGATACCTTTGTGGCCCGAGGTAAACAACCCTTCAGGGAAGCTCGAGGTGTTTTGGGAGATCGTGATGTAGTCTATATCCAAACCATTCATGGTTTTCTTTGTTCTTCTGACATCAAAATCTAATACTTTGTTTTTTTTTCTATTTCTTCAAAGTTTTTTTTTCAAGTCTCTGCCTTTCTGTTCCAAAGAGCTCCGTAGTTTTCGCCATCCGGAAGATGCTCCCAGTCGAACCATCCCTCGAGCACGACGACACACCACATCGTCCCTGATGCCAAATGACCGGATGAGCTGACATTCTCTGAATATGATGATTCCCTGATTTTCGAATCCTAATCCCCTTCCATCTTTGAGCATTGTAAATCTACCATCGAGTTACCCCGAGTACGTTGGCTTCTACCCCTCTTTTACTAAATTCATAATAAAATGATATTGATTGTACATATCACAAAGAACCATGGCTCCGTAAAGTGTTATTCACGCCTGAGCCTACCAAATAAACGAAATTGGAAAAATTCGACCGTATCCGACCGTAAATCCAGATATGCAGAGCACCGAAAACTAAATTAAACGATATCAGAAAGCTGAATATCATCAGAAAATGTGTGTCTTCAGATAAGGCCACATAATTTGGATTGGGGAAATGCGAGCCGTAATGTTTCCAGGCACTCCGTAGTTTCCAGACACTTCTAAGAGCCATGAAATTGTCATCCCTGCGGAAGTTGCAAACGATGGAGCTATTTATAATGGATGATGATGGGTACCAGCTCCTCGCTCCATGCCAGTGGTGGCTGCGGCAGACTCGGCTGGTGCTGAGGGTAACAATCCTGCGGTGGCTCAAACGTGGGAATTAAAAGTCGGAGACAGAGTTTCGACGAGGTCAGTTCAAGGCCGTAGCTGGCTATCAATGATAGCCTGTCGGACCTTAAGCAGGAGTTAAAGGCACGTTCATAGCCACGAGGAACACATCCCCGGAAATAGGCAATTACCTTTGATTGAACTGAACTTGAGTTGCGTCCTCTTGCCTACGCAATGCGGTCGGGTCTGAGCTTGACGACCGACTGGCAAATAGCTTACACAACCTCACTTGATCAGTACCGTTGCTGATGAAGAATGTGTATAGCCGCCAGACATTCTAAATACTCACGCTCCTCTAATGTGGACGTGTACTATACACATGTGGAAGTATTGGCTTGAGAAAATGGATTGCGAGTGATTTGACTATGCGTCCAATTTGGGAATCTCGAGCTCGTTCAGTAGCCGCTAGGTTGCGAAGGCCGACGGAGGTCCTTCGTAGCTTAGTTGGTTAAAGCACCAGTCTAGCGTACTGTAGTGTCATGGGTTCGAGTCCCATCGAAGGGAAAGTGGTTACCGCCAATACATTTTCCAAATCAATATCTTCCACATAACGTACATATTCACATATGGGTTTCCATAACATTGTAAGTCAAATTGTTGTTTCAGTGTTATCTGTTTAGATGTAGATCAAATAAATGAATCAAAAAAATTAAATGAAGAGAGTGTTCCGCGCCCGATGGCGGATCGAATATCTCTCCAGCCATCTTCAAGAGACGCTGCGCCTAGCTGCTCTTTCGTTGAGAGTGCCACTTCCAGCTGCTGCGCGTATCCTTGGGCTAGTCTACCGTCTTGTAGCCGCTCAATGTTAAGTCGTGGCGTCCGACTTCGACGCGTGTTGTATACCGTCGAGAGTTTCGAGCGCAGGCATCCTGCAACGAGGTAGTGGTCGGAATCGATATTCGCACTGCGGTAAGTGCGGACGTTCGTGATGTTGAAGAAGAATTTACCGTCGATAGGAACGTGGTCGATTTGGTTTACCGTTTCTTGGTTAGGTGATCTCCATGTGGTGATCTCCATGTGACCTTGTGGCCATGCGGGAAGGCTGCGAAATTTATACACCGTTGGCCGTTGTCATTCGATACGGTGTGCAGACTATCCGGTCCGATGACCGGTCTATACATTTCCTCCCTTCCTACCTGTACGTTCATGTCACCGATGACGATTTTGATGTCCCGCAGTGGGCATCCATCGTATGTCTGCTCCAGCTGTGCGTAGAACGCTTCTTTCTTGTCGTCGGGTCTCCCTTCGTGTGTGCATGTTGATGATGTTATAGTTGAAGAAAGGGCCTTTTTTCCTCAGCTTGCACATCCTTGCGTTGATAGTCTGCCATAGTCACGCGTTGGCGCATCTTATCAGCCCGCTTTTCCACACTTTCTGTCCTGTCCAGCAAATCTCCTGCAGCGCAACGACGTCGAAGTTGCGGGGATGTAATTCATCCTAGATAATCCTGTCGCAACCTGCGAAACCTAGTGAATTGCAGTTCCATGTTCCAAGCCTCCAATCATGATCCTTTATTCGTCGCCTAGGTCTTTGCTGATTACATCGAGTCACATTATCTCTTATATTGTTCGTAATTATTGGATTTCCAGGCGGCTTATTGGGCCTGCGCAAACCTCCTGTCTCATTGGAGGCCGTCGTGTCAGGGCTGTTGAACGTCCCACCTAACACCAGGACTTGGGCTTGTACGCTTTGGCGGGGCCTACTTGCGGATACATGCAGCTTTTTATAGTAATTTAACAGGGCCCACTGTTAAACCCCACCACATCTTAGGCAAGCCCCACAACTCGCAGATGGTCATCAATGAATACGTACGTGCCTTTCGAAATACTGTTGCAAACACGTGCAGAGAATTTTCGCCCTAAAAAAACCAGCATCACTTAATATTAGCGTCTATAGTGATAAACTTTATTTATAATTTAAAAATCACTTTAATAAAGGTAAAAAAAAAAGCTTCTCGCAATACTCTTCTGGAGGGTTTTAGCGCATCTAGAATGCGTTGTTTGGGTAATTTCGGTAATTTCACGCTCCCATAGAAGCATTAAATTTCTAGATGATCGCAGTGCGCCGTGCGCATTACTCATGCAATGCAATGGCGGGCAGAGAAACGCTAATTAATAACTGAGGAAATACTATTAGAATACTATGTTGAAAAGCAGGCCCAGTTCCAGTTAGAATGTAGAGCTATTGAAGAAGAAGAAGACCATTTAATTATTAACTGGGGAAGTGTTGGATTAAAACACTAGCCGGCAGATTCCGAATAAAAAATCAAAAACACTAGCTGGCAATGCCCTAGATCGGTTTACAGTGCTAGAGGAAGGTGAATCAATTGTATGAATGAAGAGTACTTCATATTCATTGTAGCTACATAAGTTGTTATTGAAAATAAATCAATCTGGACTGTACAATTTCTATGATTCAATAACTAAACCATGCAACCATGGAACAGCTACCAACCGGGATTCGAAAGATTGTTTGAAAATGATCAATCATCCACACCCCGGATAGACCAATCCTAGCCTACGACACTTTATATTGCAAAAGCTTGCATGATTACTTCTACAATGTAGCTTGACATGAAAAGATGTCATCATTTTCATACCTTTCCCTGAGCTTCTCCGCTCGGATTTGATGATCAACCTCTAACAAGCGATACATATCAGCGGGATCACACGCCCTAGTCAAGAAGCTAGGCTTACCGACACCATCATCACGGCACCATTCGGTGGGACGTGACGGAGAGAGAGCCTGCGAAAAGTGCACCGAACAAGACAAGTGGAGGACGTTGAATTAAACAACACCTTATCCAGTTTATGAGTGCGTTTCATAAACAACATCATCTGCAATAAAATGTGCTATTTTATTGATCGATACTTACAGCTAGGTTATTGCCTCTGCCTGGCATTATCGACAGTTGGACTTGGTAAGATTCCTTCTGATGTGCTGTGGCGAGGCGGGGGAGATTGGCTTATTAACGCTGTTCCAGGCCAGGCTGCACCGTCCGGAGAGACGGTGGTCACTGGACTGCCTGCAATGCAGCAATGTACCAAGTGCCAAGAAATGGTCACATTAACACTCGAGGTAATGATTGCAGCTGCCAGATCCAAATGGAGTACTGAGCTTCGCTGGCCGTATGAGAGAGGAAGTGTTCATTAGTATCTGTCCAATTATTTATTTCACTGCACTGCGACTGGTGTACAAAAAAAGCATTTCGAGGCTAGATTTGTCAAATTGATTCGTGTGCGGCTGATCCTCCATAGAGTTTCCGGGCCAATACTCTCCTTCCTTCGCAAACCGCAAGTCTGCGCATTCCCCATTGCATCGAGAGCAGTCGGGAACCGCTAAACGTTTCCACCGCAAATCATAATTTTACGTCCTGTGTCACGCCGCAGCGAAGACGCTTGGCAAGCAATCCCGAGTTGAAAGACGGAAGAAGGCGTTAAGGGCCTCATTTGTGGCCGAGATGACGACGGCGGGACACTTGGTGCCAGCCAGTACTCCGCAGGGCACTCAGCAGATGATTAAATATTTGATTTCATCTGCGGTTTGGCGAAGAGTCATATTTTGCCTCGCTGTTCTGAGGTTCCGCACAATGTTTGTTTTGTGAACTGCAAGTCGAGAAGTCGTCGTCTTTGTCGTGATTACTTTTGTCATAAACGATGTACGGAAAGAAAAGGTATTAACTTCATAACAGATTAATATTGTTTTACTGACTTTTGACCGTTTATTTTGATCTTTTAAGGGTAAAATAGATAGATAATGTCATCCTTGAAGAAGACAAAAACTTATAGTTTTGTCTTAATAAGAATAAGAAGCCCAAAAAATTCCGAAACCGGTTACTATTACAAATAGTAGCTTTTTAAACTAATCCCTTAGTTGGCAAAATTTGATTACTGGAAGCTATTCATTCCATCATTTCTATCATTAGTTGGATTGATTCGCTTCATTTTTGCAGTGCGCGATTTTCCATGCATATCACAATACCCGGCTGAACCAACCGACACCGACGTTCGCGCGAGAGACCAGCTCAATTTATAGTAATACAAATTTTTGTCTCGTCTCTCCAAATATTGAAAAGTAATTCGATATTTGTCGGTTGGCGACTTGCGTTGGGGGCTCGCTGGTGTTGTATCTGTTTTTGCTTTAAAAATAAAGTGTAAAGTTTCAGCATGAGCGCACTCCGTCGGTCAACCGCAACGGTGTTTGCAACAATGTTGCATATTGGTTGTGGTATTTATGCGTTGCCTCTTTGGCATCTAGGAGGGCATTTTTTTGTCAGACTAAAGCATCAATACGGATCTAGATGGATGCTCCATTGACCGTCTGTACCAGTACCATTTATACTTAGGAATCAGTAAAGGGTTCATAGTCAAAGTTTAACAACTGATAGATGCTATAGATTGAAATTATAACAATGATAACCATTGTTTGGAATTTGAAACCAACTAAGCAAAAAAACAAGCACGGTGGTCTAGCGGCTCCCGCTTCTTCCTAATAAGCAGGAGGTCGTGGTTTCGATCCCAGGCTTGTCGTCTCTTTCATACTTTGAATTTCCGTCATAGTTCTGTCTGTTTGTGCACAATTTGTGCACACATAAACACGAACGGACAGACATGTGCTGAGTTTGTTGATATACTGCTGTTCCAGAGAAAACTTTCCTCTTTTCGGATGAATTTTTAAACAACTGCAGCTGTCACTTCATACTTTTTCTCTTCTGTTTGGCATGGCATACTACGATGACAACGCCAAACAACAGGTTTTTGTTTCAGTGTTTTAAAGATTTTCAGGCTTGCTGTAGAACTTTGACAGTTGCGGAAGAACTAGGGGAACGGTTCGGCACTTCATCTAATAGCTCCCATTTCCATCCCTTCAAAAACAAAGCAATGAAAACGTATTTGATATTGACTGTTTCTTTGGTAACAAAACGCGTCGACCATTTTTTAGGCACCTTCAAAATCGTCGCCAACATCTTTATTCTAAAACTGTGTTAGTTTTATTAGTAAATCATGTTAATCTGCATGAAAAACAGGGCTAAATTTTGGAAAATAATGTGATTACCTATTGAGAATATAAAATTTTGTTCACAGTTGATTTGACAGATCTTTTGGACAAATTATGCCGTGATATTCCGCGGTATAATAAAAAACATATTTGTTTCACTTTAATTATTAACTTTTACACTTTTACTTAAACTTCGGTGGATTACAATTAATTACATATGATATATCTCTGCAACTAGCACTGAATCGAGACTGAGCTTGCATTCCTATCGCTAACCCTTTTATAAACTATTACCTGCTAAGTAGACAAAAATCAATACCGTCGATGATGATCGGCCACGTTGTCCTCTTCAGGTGTTGAACCCTCGAGCTCCTGCTGTCTCAGCGTATCCGTGGTGTTCCAATTGACGTGTCGAATGTCCGTTACCATGTGGGTTGTGGGTTCGGTACTGTTGCTACGGGTGTAGCGGGTTCGATATTCCATAACTGACATTTCTGCTGGCGACGATTTTGGCGTCAATTTGCTTTGCGACGATTTCAAATCGTCGCGGCCGATAAGGTGGGAAATTGATAATATGTTATTTATTTTTGTGATTTTTTTTTCAGCTGTGAGCACGCATGTTAGCAAAAAGAAGCGACAAGATTGGGCTGTATTTCTCTGTTTTGCGATGAGATGAATATATGTTCAATGAGATGGAAAACGGAACAGTTCACCTATCGCTTGTGCGTTACGCCTTGAGATTCCTGGGTGTTGTAGACTATTCAACGAGATTGATAATATCTTCGATTTTAATATTTCCAAGACGTTCTTCAAGAATAGATTAAGATCACTACTTTCATACAATATGTGCAACAAATAAATGTTGAAGATGGTGAATAAATAAATAAATAAAATATATATATAAACTCGTTTATGGAGTGAAATGGTAGCCTTTCGATACAACTTGGTTGTGCGAGAAAAGTAAAAACTGATGTAAAACAAATTGTAGCAAAATTATAGGGCTTTATGAAGAAAATATTACACTGACCGAAAACATTTTGTATCGAAGTGAAAAAAAAATTGAAAAAAAAAAAAAAAAAAAATAGTTCAGTGTGTGTTGGCGCTTGTTTCGGACGGCAGAACGACCGCGCGATTTGCCGAAATTTCGTGTTTTGCATTGCGCGGCCGGTAATAAAGTTAATTAGTTCAGTGCGTGTTGGCTCTTGTTTCGGACGGCAGAGCGACCGCGCGATTTGCCGAAATTTCGTGTTTTGCATTGCGCGGCCGGTAATAAATTTAATTAGTTCAGTGCGTGTTGGCGCTTGTTTCGGACAGCAGAACGACCGCACGATTGCCGAAATTTCGTGTTTTGCATTGCGCGGCCGGTAATAAAGTTAATTAGTTCAGTGCGTGTTGGCTCTTGTTTCCGGACGGCAGAACGACCGCGCGATTTGCCGAAATTTTGTGTTTTGCATTGCGCGGCCGGTAATAAAGTTAATTAGTTCAGTGCGTGTTGGCTCTTGTTTCGGACGGCAGAACGACCGCGCGATTTGCCGAAATTTTGTGTTTTGCATTGCGCGGCCGGTAATAAAGTTAATTAGTTCAGTGCGTGTTGGCTCTTGTTTCGGACGGCAGAACGACCGCGCGATTTGCCGAAATTTCGTGTTTTGCATTGCGCGGCCGGTAATAAAGTTAATTAGTTCAGTGCGTGTTGGCGCTTGTTTCGGACGGCAGAACGACCGCGCGATTTGCCGAAATTTCGTGTTTTGCATTGCGCGGCCGGTAATAAAGTTAATTAGTTCAGTGCGTGTTGGCTCTTGTTTCGGACGGCAGAACGACCGCGCGATTTGCCGAAATTTTGTGTTTTGCATTGCGCGGCCGGTAATAAAGTTAATTAGTTCAGTGCGTGTTGGCTCTTGTTTCGGACGGCAGAACGACCGCGCGATCAGCCGAAATTTTGTGTTTTGCATTGCGCCGGTAATAAAGTTAATTAGTTCAGTGCGTGTTGGCGCTTGTTTCGGACAGCAGAACGACCGCACGATTTGCCGAAATTTCGTGTTTTGCATTGCGCGGCCGGTAATAAAGTTAATTAGTTCAGTGCGTGTTGGCTCTTGTTTCCGGACGGCAGAACGACCGCGCGATTTGCCGAAATTTTGTGTTTTGCATTGCGCGGCCGGTAATAAAGTTAATTAGTTCAGTGCGTGTTGGCTCTTGTTTCGGACGGCAGAGCGACCGCGCGATTTGCCGAAATTTTGTGTTTTGCATTGCGCGGCCGGTAATAAATTTAATTAGTTCAGTGCGTGTTGGCGCTTGTTTCGGACGGCAGAACGACCGCACGATTTGCCGAAATTTCGTGTTTTGCATTGCGCAGCCGGTAATAAATTTAATTAGTTCAGTGCGTGTTGGCTCTTGTTTCGGACGGCAGAACGACCGCGCGATTTGCCGAAATTTTGTGTTTTGCATTGCGCGGCCGGTAATAAAGTTAATTAGTTCAGTGCGTGTTGGCTCTTGTTTCGGATGGCAGAACGACCGCGCGATTTGCCGAAATTTCGTGTTTTGCATTGCGCGGCCGGTAATAAATTTAATTAGTTCAGTGCGTGTTGGCTCTTGTTTCGGACGGCAGAACGATCGCGCGATTTGCCGAAATTTTGTGTTTTGTTTTGTTTTCCCTTAGGACGGTTCGTAAGTAAATTGATGAATATATTTTATTACTTTTACAGCATATACTGTTATTGACAAACGCTCTATATTGTCGAATAGAGCTCCCTATTATTCACCTTTCCCACTAACACAAATTTTCCTTCCCGAGACATCTATGAAGGTAGTATGGGTTCCCTGCATCTTCACTAGTAGATGTTGAACTAACATTCCTTCCCTTCCTTCTGTGATTGTAAGGACGTGGCCAGGTATACAACTGCTACTGTATAGGAAAAGGTGCTAATCCCAAGTACCAATTTGCGACAATATACAGTAGATTGCTCAATTCAAGCTGTCTGTTAAGGGGGCGGGTGTCGCGGGAGAGGGTTCTCTTCGTCGACTTCCCCTCATTTGAATGAAAGTGACAGGCAGGAGTTTCTTTGCAGTTTATCACCTCAGAATGCAAGTTCGCATTGTTTTCTTTCGTTCTGAAGTGATAAACCAGAGAGAGATCTGCTGCTTGTCACTTTTGTTTAAGGGAGAGAGGGGTCGACGGGGGCGTCTTCTCTTGCGACATTCGCCTTATTCAGATGGAGCTTGAATTGAGCATTGTATAGCCACCCACGATTTGTACAATCACATATGCTATGCTATGCTATGCTAAGTGAAAAATTGAAAAATCTTCCAAATGCATATTTATCGATTTTTTAATCAAATTCTTACTATAATAATTTCACGGCTGGGAAACATTCTCGACCTTCTGGGCATAGTGTATCCGTTGTACTTGCCACACTTTACTTTGTTACTTTGTTCTACTTTAGATAGTTCATATGTAAATTCCTATTCAGTGAATCATCGAGTGGCTGTTGTCGGCGTCAGCAGTACCTACTTGAATTATATTTTTCCGCAAGGTTCTGGCTTGATTGGCACTACTCTGGCTTGAAAGGTTACTGATTTTGGTTGTAAAAGCGCATCAAGAAGCAGAAACCGGTCCTTTTCAGGATAACCATTTTGAACGGAAAAGAGTTGATTTGAGATGAAATTTCTTCAAAGTGATAGAAAATTTAATAGTAATGGTAATAATTTTATTTCTGAAATAAAGTAGTAGGCTTTGCCGCCGCGAACGGTTGACATTCGTTTCTTTCGCCACGATTTTTTTCTCTCAACAAAAAGCTGACTTGTTTGTACTCTGTAGGTAGCCAGTTATCGAATCTAAAAGCTTTAAGGGTAAACACTTGAAGACACTTGGACGGTTGAACAAAAATGCAAGTTGCCTAGGTACAAGTTTTCATGTAGCAGATTCAATTGATCAAAAACCGTACCGTAACCCACCCACAATACTATAACAGAGGATATCCAACAAAAAATATAAGAATAAACTGATGTGGAATAATTTCCGTTTTCAGTTTACGATCAAAATATCACAAGTCAGTCAAAAAGGCGCTTGATGCGGCCACATGCACCACATGCATCATGCAAGTCGCTAGGCTTCGCAGCGCAGGTTGCGACAGAATAATCTACAATGATTTACATCCCCGCAACTTCGACGTCGTGGCGCTGCAGGTGACAGGACAGAAAGTGCGGAAAAGCGGGTATCGAGCGGCTACCTTCTACCAAAGCTGTGGCACCACCAACGAGCTGGAAACCGGCTTCATAGTGCTGGGAAAGATGCGCCAACGCGTGATTGAGTGGCAGCCAATCAACGCAAGGATGTGCAAGCTGAGGATAAAAGGTCGATTCTTCAACTATAGCTGGAGCAGACATACGACGGATTCACACTGCGGGACGTCAAAATTTTCATCGGTGAAATGAACGCTCAGGTAGGAAGGGGGAAAATGTATAGACCGGTCATCAGACCGGATAGCCTGCATACCGTATCGAACGACAACGGCCAACGATGCATAAACTTTGCAGCCTCCCGTGGAAATGGTAGTCCGAACCACTTTCTTCTCCCGCAAGAATATCCACAAGGCCACATGAAAATCGCCTAATCAAGTAACGGCAAACCAAATCGACCACGTTCTAATCGACGGTAAATTCTTCTCCGACATCACGAACATACGCACTTACCACAGTGCGAATATTGAATCCGACCACTACCTCGTTGCAGTATGTCTGCACTCAAAACTCTCGACGGTGTACAACACGCGTCGGAGTCGTCCGCCGCGGCTAAACATTGAGCGGCTACAAGACGGTAGACTAGCCCAAGACTACGTGCAGCAGCTGGAAGTGGCACTCCCAACGGAAGAGCAGCTAGGCGCAGCGTCTCTTGAAGATGGCTGGAGAGATATTCGATCCGCCATTTTTGGTAGCACCGCAACCGCTATACTTGGCACGGTGCCCCCGGATCAGAGAAACGACTGGTATAACCGCGAATGTGAGCAGTTAGTAGAAGAGAAGAATGCAGCATGGGCAAGATTGCTGCAACACCGCACGAGGGCGAACGAGGCACGATATAAACGGGTGCGGAACAAACAAAACTCGATTTTCCGGAGGAAAAAGCGCTAGCAAGAAGATCGAGACCGTGAAGAGACGGAGCAACTGTACCACGCTAATAACACACGAAAGTTCTATGAGAAGTTAAACCGTTCACGTAAGGGCCACGTGCCACAGCCTGATATGTGTAAGGACACAAACGGGAACCTTCTTACAAACGAGCGTGAGGTGATCCAAAGGTGGCGGCAGCACTACGAAGACCACCTGAACCTAGGAGCACGCGCGCAGGACATGCGACTTCCGGCTCCGAATCTCCAGGAAATCCAGGAAGAGATCGACCGGCTGAAAACAACAAAGCCCCTGGAGTTGACCAACTACCAGGAGAGCTGTTTAAACACGGTGGTGAGGCACTGTCTAGAGCGCCGCACTGGGTGATTACCAAGGTTTTTGAGGATGAGGATCTGCCGCTTGGGGCCCTCCTTAGCCGTGCGGTAAGACGCGCGGCTACAAAGCAAGACCATGCTGAGGGTGGCTGGGTTCGATTCCCGGTGCCGGTCTAGGCAATTTTCGGATTGGAAACTGTCTCGACTTCCCTGGGCATAAAAGTATCATCGTGCTAGCCTCATGATATACGAATGCGAAAATGGTAACCTGGCTTAGAAACCTCGCAGTTAATAACTGTGGAAGTGCTTAATGAACACTAAGCTGCGAGGCGGTTCTGTCCCAGTGTGGGGATGCAATGCCAATAAGAAGAAGAAGAAGATCTGCCGCTTCAGTGGATGGAAGGTGTCGTTTGTCCCATCTATAAAAAGGGCGATAAGGTGGATTGTAGCAACTACCGCGCAATCACATTGCTGAACGCCGCCTACAATGTACTCTCCCAAATTTTATGCTGCCGACTAACTTCAATTGCAAGAGAGTTCGTGGGGCAGTACCAGGCGAGATTTATGGGTGAACGCTGTACCACAGACCAGGTGTTCGCCGTACGTCAGGTATTGCAGAAATGCAACGAATACAACGTGCCCACACATCATCTATTTATCGACTTCAAAGCCGCATATGATACAATCGATCGGGACCAGCTATGGCAGCTAATGCACGATAACGGATTTCCGGATAAACTGATACGGTTGATCAAGGCGACGATGGATTGGGTGATGTGCGTAATTCGAGTTTCAGGGGCATTCTCGAGTCGCTTCGAAACGCGCAGAGGGTTACGGCAAGGTGATGGTCTTTCGTGCCTGCTATTCAACATCGCTTTGGAGGGAGTAATACGAAGGGCAGGGATTGACACTAGTGGTACGATTTTCACGAAGTCCGTCCAGTTATTTGGTTGCGCCGACGACATTGCCCGAGCAGCACATATGTTGCCCAAAAGTTTCTGTGACCCATATGTAACCAAATTTTGTCACATTTGAGTTGCTGCAACCAAATAGGCCTGGATTGTGCTGCTAGGGTGATACCATGACACGTAACTTTGAGAGGATGGTGGAAGCCTACATCAGAATGAAAAGCGAAGCTAAATGGATTGGACTAGTCATCAACATGTCAAAGACGAAGTACGTGATAGGAAGAGGCTCAAGAGAGGTCAATGTAAGTCACCCACCACGAGTTTCTATCGGTGGTGACGAAATCGAGGTGGTTAAATAATTCGTGCACTTGGGCTCACTGGTGACCGCCGAAAACGATACCAGCAGAGAAATTCGGAGATGCATCATGGCAGGAAATCGTACGTACTTTGGACTCCGCAAAACGCTCCGATCGAATAGAGTTCACCGCCGTACCAAACTGACTATCTACAAAACGCTCATTAGACCGGTAGTTCTCTACGGACACGAGACCTGGACGATGCTCGTGGAGGACCAACGCGCACTGGGAGTTTTCGAAAGGAAAGTGCTGCGTACCATCTATGGTGGGGTGCAGATGGCGGATGGTACGTGGAGGAGGCGAATGAACCACAAGTTGCATCAGCTGTTGGGAGAGCCATCCATCGTTCACACCGCGAAAATAGGAAGACTGCGGTGGGCCGGGCACATAACCAGAATGTCGGACAGTAATCCGGTGAATATGGTTCCCGACAACGATCCGACGGGAGCAAGAAGGCAAGAAGGTGCACAGCGGCAAGGTGGATCCATCAGGTGGAGGACGATTTGCGGACCCGCCGCAAACTGCTTGGTTGGCGAAGTGCAGCCATGGACCAAGCTGAATGGAGAAGACTTTTATGTATTGCACAGGCCCCTCCGACCTTAGTCTGGTAATAAATAAATAAATGAATTATTCAGAATCAGTGTAAGCAGATCCTCTTTGCGTAAATTTACTATCAGAAACTTTGCGCTTAATGTTTATATTTCTGTAATGGGGGATTTTTTAGTTTTCACGGTTTCCACGTGAATGAAAAACGAAACCGAGTAAACCAACAAAATGTCATAGAGCTGCCACTTCTGCAACAGATTATAATAATGCTGATTAATTTTTGAACTTATCAGGAAAGGTAATTTATCACTGATAGGTGGATTTGCAACGCAAAAATGCTCTAAAATAGATTGTTACTATGTTTTTACTTTATAGATGCAAAACCTACCAGAAAACGCCGAAATATAATTTTGGCCAAGATTTTGGTCTAAGGGTTGCAGCGTCAAAAACGTCTTGTAAGTAAACTATACACAATGATCTCCCTAAAATTAGAGACGAATGGTCCATAACGACGAAAAAGGACTAGTGAGGGGAATATCGGATTGTGTAACTGTTAATATCTCCAATTTATCGGAAGCACACCAATGACCGCGGATTTTGTAAGGTTCAATGGCGCAAACAATAAGAATTAATCACATCTACCAGAGATGGAGTAACACAGAAGAGCTGGCAGCAGCTTTCATAGTGATATGCAAAAGTGATCAGCTGGTGGCCGATCAATGAGAATGGCAGGATGAGATTCAAAGGTCGGTTCTTCAACTGTTGTAAGATCAAAGTTTATATCCCACATTTCGTGAAATCTGATGATGATAAGGACGCATTCTATGCGCAGCTCGAACCTGAGTAGAACATCTGCCCAAGCCACAACGTCAAATTTATCATCGGCTCAGGTCGGCCAGGAGAAGGAGTTTAAATTGGCTATTTGAAAATGCAGCGACCACAGCTAACGAACGAAAATGGGCTTAGACCAAGTGATTACGTCGCCTCCAAGAACTCCACATCAGTACACCTGGAGCTCATCACTGCAGACTGAATCGCAAACCAACCACGATCTGATTAATGGACGGTACTTCTCCAACATTATCGACGTCAGAATCTATCGTGCCACTAACATCAGCTTTGACCACTATCTGGGATGGTTATACTACACCCGAAACTACCCGTCATCAATATTTTATTTTAATTCTATTTTTGATCTTTAATTAGGAGACTTTCAATATTTTATTTATCTAATCTGTTCGATAGACATCCAGCTAGATATTTCATCCAGGTATATTGTTTATGATCGCATATCAGTCCCATCTTTGCTAGATATTCTATTCATATGGGACAAATATGCGATTGTGGGTCAGTATAGTAGCGTTAATTCAGTTCATTCAGAAGTAAAATATTCCAATAATTTATAACTTAAAAAGGTTTTATGTACAAGGGTCTTTAGTAGCCTTGCGAACAAAGGCGTAGGATTGCCAATCCGAAGATGACGAGTTCATCTAGGATGTTTCGGGTTAAAAACTTTCTCGACACTCTGGGCAAAAGCAGGCCAAGTTCCAGTTGAAATGTAGATCTATTGAAAAAGAAAGAGAAGGTTTTATGAACTGTGCTGTGCATCAATCCGCTCGTAATACTTCCCTAATTGTAAGAGAACACCCACAAATAACGTAACGTTTTGCATAAAGTGTTTAGTAAAATGTGACACAATTTTTAGAGGTCCATACAAAAAGTGTGGCCTAATGGGGAGGAAAATTGAAATGCCCAATTTTTGTTCTTACTTAATCTTCTAAGGGGCACTAATAATATTAGAACCCAAATTACCACAGTGATGCTAACTAATTTATCCACATGGATCAGTATATTTTTTTTTTCATTCCTAGTTCTACATCCATCAATTTTTGATTTATGTCACGAAAAAACCAGTAGACTCACACAACACCTGTTTACCTGTTTATACTCATTCCAGGCGACAGTCGTTTTGTTTCCTTCCCATAAGGCCGAACAATGTGCCAGTTTGTCGTTTCTCCAAAAACAGGCCTGACGACAGGCGGCAACGAAAACATCGACCTACAATCCATCCATAGCCACGACGACGACGTCCCGCGATTGATGACTTATGAGAGGTTAATTTGTTGGATTAAGGCTTAAGTAGAGAGAGACAGAGACGTTCGTAGAAACTGGTTCCCCATTTAGATGATTTGTTTCAAACGATCAGCACGGTAGAATCTCGTGCGCTTTGCATATGATCGTGTGGAAATGCCGAACTTGAACTGCTCTGATTAGTCGGATATGTGTGACACTGAAATGTCAAGCTAGTAGGCCACTACTGGTAGTTCCACTGTTACCGGCCGCTACCTTTTTTTATGGCTGACTTTTGCGCTACCATTAGGACTCATTTATCAAATCATGCATAATCAATGCGTAATGTCAATCAAATGAACTGGACAGCTCCCTGACAGTAGAATGTTTTGTCCGGTGTAATCATGGCTTGTGTTCAATCATGCAAATTACCTCGTTGCTTTTGTTGAGGAATATTTCTTTTTTTTTTCGACGTCATGTGCGTCATTCGATGTTTCTGGTTGGTAATTGAGCCTTCTACAGCAACCCTTCCCCTAAAGTTCAAGTTAACAACAATTTGATGAGCTAAGCACATATGTACGAACGCTAAATTGAATAGTGCATTGGGATTGATACTACTAGTGTTTGCCCAGGTTAGGTGGAAGATTTGTTAAAATAAAAGGCAAAAGCGTACGAAAATCTTGAAATTTACACGTATGCTGACATAACTACACATTTTGGGTAACTCTTTTGTAAAATTCGCCCGATAGACTTGCTTCAAGTATTCTTCCAAAAACTACTTCTGAAGGAACTCGCTGAGGAATTTTTAAATAAAAATTACTAGAAGCACTTGATGAAGAAAATCTGGTGAAAATTTCAAATCAATTCTAGGGATCATCTGGAGCTATTCCTGAAGGAACGTTCGGAAGTATTTCTGGAGGAACTACTGGAATAGTTCTTGAAGAAACTCAGGGATTGCTCATGGAAAATGAATTTCTGAAAGTATATTTTGAGAAACTACTAGAAAAACTTTCGGAATAATTCCTAGATGAATTTTTCGGGCGATTCTTCGGGAGATTCTTCTCCCAGAAGGCAAACAACATGAGTTTCTTTCCAAAACAAACCCATGGAATTAACGCGTCACTCTTCGCTATAATTGTATGTAGATCAAATTGGCAACAATGAGAAAAATCTGCCGTCATTTCTCCTGTTAGTGGCGTCAATCGTCTAGACGCATTCGGCGGTATTGACGTGTGGGTTGATCAGGAAGCAAGAACGTTTGGGACCTAATAGTCTTCAAACGTTGACGATCCAGCTAGGATAGACCTCTGTAGCTCAACCACATACCCACACTATGGATGAAGAAAACTTTTTGAATTGGTCTCAATTAGATTAAAAGACACTCCTCACTTCAAAACAGAACAAAGTGGATGAACCATGATTGAGCGGCACCAGGTCAGCCGATTAGAAAGCTTTCAACAAGACGACGTCTCGTAGATTCACCCTTGAACCACCCCACTGACTGGCATGATGCCGATGACTGAAAAATCCTCGTTGAATACTAATACGTTAAAGGGGATAGCTCGAAGAATCCCTAATTCCATGTTGACCCCTACCTTGGTACCTCATTTATACCTTCCTTCGAGGGAGCGATCCATGGAGTTAGAAGAAACGCGATTGACCTCCTGTAAGCCGATCACCCAGGGAAAGCTTTTTTTGTGTGTCTTTATTAAGGAGACTTTCAGCCCGAGGCTGGCTCGTCTCCGACCCAGAGAAAGCTGTTATTTAATAACAGCTCGAGGCTCGGCAGATTGTTCCAATAGTCATTAATATTCCATTGGAGATTAAGTTGGGTAGGGACTAGGTGGATGTCTTATCGTTTGACTTAAGATGGATTGAGAAGAAGAAGCCATTTTGTGGATCAGAGATGTCGTAGTATCGGTAGTATACGGGGGTGCTGCTGTTAGCGGAAAAGCCTTGAGAGATGAGTTTCTATACGTTTCCAGGTTGTTTTAGTGCTTGATTTGACCTCAACGAAAAGCCATTGTTTATTGATTGGCAAACACGTTCTCTGGGATCCAGATGATTTTTCTTCTGCTTCAACACTGGATCTTCTTCGGAAGCAAAGAATTTGTCTAGGTCTTGTCAAGGCGTTTTGATGGCTTAGGGTCATTTGGCCGAATGCCGTTTGGCCGAATAGTTGAATCATCCTTCATTTCATTTCATTTATTTAGTCTACATCTAAACAGATAACACTGAATCAACAATTTGACGCCACAACACACGGTTCGAGGCCGCATCTCGCCATCCTCGAATACGCTCCACGCTCGCCAAGTCGTTCTGCACCTGGTCTGCCCATCTCGCTCGCTGCGCTCCACGTCGTCTCGTACCTGCCGGATCGGAATCGAACACCATCTTTGCAGGGTTGCTGTCCGGCATTCTTACAACATGCCCTGCCCATCGTACCCTTCCGGCTTTAGCTACCTTCTGGATACTGGGTTCGCCGTAGGGGGGGGAGCTCATGGTTCATTCTTCGCCGCCACACACCGTCTTCTTGCACACCGCCAAAGATGGTCCTAAGCAACCGTCTCTCGAATACTTCGAGTGCTTGCAAGTCCTCCTCGAGCATTGTCCATGTTTCATGTCCGTAGAGGACAACCGGTCTTATAAGCGTCTTGTACATGACACATTTGGTGCGGTGGCGAATCTTTTTCGACCGCAGTTTCTTCTGGAGCCCGTAGTAGGCCCGACTTCCACAGATGATGCGCCTTCGTATTTCACGACTAACGTTGTTGTCAGCCGTTAGCAAGGATCCGAGGTAGACGAATTCCTCGACCACCTCGAAGGTATCCCCGTCTATCATAACACTGCTTCCCAGGCGGGCCCTGTCGCGCTCTGTTCCGCCCACAAGCATGTACTTTGTCTTTGAGGCATTCACCACCAGTCCAACTTTTGTTGCTTCACGTTTCAGACGGGTGTACAGTTCTGCCACCTTTGCAAATGTTCGGCCGACAATGTCCATGTCATCCGCGAAACAAATAAATTGACTGGATCTGTTGAAAATCGTACCCCGGCTGTTACACCCGGCTCTCCGCATGACACCTTCTAGCGCAATGTTGAACAACAGGCACGAAAGTCCATCACCTTGTCTTAGTCCCCGGCGCGATTCGAACGAACTGGAGTGTCCGCCCGAAATCTTCACACAGTTTTGCACACCATCCACCTTTGCTTTGATCAGTCTGGTAAGCTTCCCAGGGAAGCTGTTCTCGTCCATAATTTTCCATAGCTCTACGCGGTCTATACTGTCGTATGCCGCCTTGAAATCAACGAACAGATGATGCGTTGGGACCTGGTATTCACGGCATTTTTGAAGGATTTGCCGCACAGTAAAGATCTGGTCCATTGTCGAGCGGCCGTCAACGAAGCCGGCTTGATAACTTCCCACGAACTCATTCACTAATGGTGACAGACGACGGAAGATGATCTGGGATATCACTTTGTAGGCGGCATTAAGGATGATGATCGCTCGAAAGTTCTCACACTCCAGCTTGTCGCCTTTCTTGTAGATGGGGCATATAACCCCTTCCTTCCACTCCTCCGGTAGCTGTTCGGTTTCCCAGATTCTGACTATCAATTTGTGCAGGTTAGCTTTTCCGGGCCCATCTTGATGAGCTCAACTCCGATACCATCCTTTCAGCTGCTTTATTGGTCTTTAGCTGTTGGATGGCATCCTTAACTTCCCTCAAGGTGGGGGCTGGTTGGCTTCCATCGTCCGCCGAACTGACGTGGTCATCTCCTCCGCTGCCTTGACTTTCACTGCCTGTACTCTCAGCGCCATTCAAATGTTCCTCGTAGTGCTGCTTCCACCTTTCGATCACCACACGTTCGTCCGTCAAGATGCTCCCATCCTTATCCCGGCACATTTCGGCTCGCGGCACGAAACCTTTGCAAGATGCGTTGAGCTTCTGATAGAACTTGCGTATATCTTGAGAACGGCACAGCTGTTCCATCTCCTCGCACTCCGCTTCTTCCAGGCGGCGTTTCTTCTCCTGAAAAAGGCGGGTCTGCTGTCTCCGCTTTCGTCTATAACGTTCCACATTCTGCCGGGTATCCCGCTGCAGCACGACCGCCCGCGCTGCGTCCTTCTCCTCCAGAATCTGTCTGCACTCTTCGTCGAACCAATCGTTCCGTCGACTTCGACCCATATACCCGACGTTGTTCTCCGCTGCGTCGTTAATGGCTGCTTTGACTGTATTCCAGCAGTCCACACCCTCTTCCGGCAACGCTGTCTCGAGATGCTGCGCGTATGCAGTGGCGACATCAGGTTGCTTCAGTCGCTCTAGGTCGTACCGCGGCGGTCGTCGGTACCGAACATTGTTGATGACGGATAGTTTTGGGCGCAGCTTAACCATCACCAGATAGTGGTCAGAGTCGATGTTAGCGCCACGATATGTCCTGACGTCGATAATGTCGGAGAAGTGCCGTCCATCAATCAGAACGTGGTCGATTTGTGATTCTGTCTGCAGTGCAGTGGTGATCTCCAGGTGTATCGATACGGGAGGCTGTGTTGGAAGTAGGTGCTGCGAATGGCCATATTCTTGGAGGCGGCGAAATCAATTCATAGGCCGTTTTCGTTCGTCAGCCGGTGAGCGCTGAACTTTCCAATAGTCGGTCTAAACTCTTCCTCTTGGCCAACCTGAGCGTTCAAATCTCCTATGATGATTTTGATGTCGTGGCTTGGGCAACTGTCGTACTCACGTTCCAGCTGCGCGTAGAATGCGTCCTTATCATCATCAATTAGCCGGGAGGTGGGCTATGGACGTTGATTATGCTGAAGTTGAAGAACCGGCCTTTGATCCTCAACCTGCATTCTTTCATTGATCGGCCACCACCCGATCACGCGCCTTTGCATATCGCCCATCACTATGAAAGCTGTTCCCAGCTCGTGTGTGTTGCCGCAGCTCTGGTAGATGGTATGATTACCTCTAAACGTTCGCACCATTGATCCCTTCCAACAAACCTCCTGCAGCGCTACGATGCCGAATCCACGGTCCTTGAGCACATCGGCGAGTATGCGTGTGCTCCCAATGAAGTTGAGAAATTTGCAGTTCCACGAACCGAGATTCCAATCGCTAGTCCCTTTTCGTCGCAGTGGTCTTCGCCGATGGTTCCGGTCCGTACTCTCTTGTTGATTGTTCGTTGCGTAAGTTTTTTTTTTGGCTGGCTTGCAGGGAGAAGGAAGAAGGAAGAAGGAAGAAAGAAGAAGGTAAAAGGAGGAAAGAAGATGGAAGAAGTAAGAAGGAAAAAGGAAGAAGGAAGAAGAAAGAATGAAGAAGGAAGATGTAAGAAGGAAGAAGGAAGAAGAAAGAAGGAAGAAGGAAAAAGGAAGAAGGAAGAAGGAAGCAGGAAAACGGAAGAAGGACGAAAGAAGAAAGAATAAGAAAGAATGAAGAAGGAAGAAGAAAGAAGGAAAAGGGACGAAAAGAAACAAGTAAGTAGGAAAAAAGAAGAAGAAAGAAGGAAAAATGAAGTTGGAAGAAGGAAAAATGAAGTTGGAAGAAGGAAAAAGGAAGAAGGAAGAAAGAAGAAGAAAGAAGAAAAATTAAGAAGGGGGAAAGAAGGAAGAAGTAATGAAAAAGTAGAAAGACGGAAAAAGGAAGAAGTACGAAAGAAGTTGGGGGCCCTCCTTAGCCGTGCGGTAAGATGCGCGGCTACAAAGCAAGACCATGCTGAGGGTGGCTGGGTTCGATTCCCGGTGCCGGTCTAGACAATTTTCGGAGTGGAAATTGTCTCGACTACCCTGGGCATAAAAGTATCATCGTGTTAGCCTCATGATATACGAATGCAAAAATGGTAACATGGCTTAGAAACCTCGCAGTTAATAACTGTGGAAGTGCTTAATGAACACTAAGCTGCGAGGCGGCTCTGTCCCAGTGTGGGGATGTAATGCCAATAAGAAGAAGAAGAAGAACGAAAGAAGTTGGAAGAAGGAAGACGGAAGTAGGCAGAAGCAAGAAAGAAGAAGAAAAAAGGAAAAAGGAAGAAAGAAGAAGGAAGAAGGAAAAAGGAAGATGGGAGAAAGAAAGGAGAAGGAAGAATGGATAAAGAAGAAGGAAGATGGAAGAAGGAAGAAGAAAGAAGCAACAAGAGAGGAGGGAGAAGGGAGAAGGAAGAAGGAAGAAAGACGAATGAAGAAGGAAGAAAGACGAAGAAGGAAGTTCTCTGTTCTCAGTTCTGAGTTCACTTTCCTCTTTTTACTTTTTACTTCTCACTTCCTACTTCTCATTACTAACTATTCACTACTTGTAATCTGAGGTAATTTTTTTTAACTTTTCGGCCAAACGGCATTCGACCAAATGGCGTTCGGCCACCGTTGACATCGTTTTGATGGAGTTAACACTATTTCTTTCATTCCAAAAACTTTGGAAGGAGCGTCTGGTCTCCCCTTCCATCTCGTCTGACTGAGAAAGGCAGTCATTACCCTCAGGGTTTTTTTTTGTAATGCTTGATTTGAAATGAGAGCAACATACTGAGCATCTTCCAAACTTCCTTAACCATCCATCCATCAGCAAGGTAACATTACACCTTATTTGAGGATCTGATTGGTGGATTAGGTATGAGAAATTTCGCAGCGTGCCACTAATTTACCTTTGATGTTTCGGTTCGGTTTCATTCTGCGTGAGCTTTCCGATAGGTCCGAACTCAAAATAATGTTTATAACATGTTTTATTCATGTTTTCTTCGGAATTTTATGTTTAGAATGCGATGGTATGAATAATTTTGCGACATGTATTGAAAATCGTATGAAAAACTTTGTTGCAAAACCCCAGTGCGCGAAAAATAAAACAGGTAAAATTGATTATGGGACCCATTCGAATGTTCAACGCGAAACAAGCAAACAAACGTGCTCCCGCTAAATGCCAAAGCAGATAAACACGCAAAAAAACAGCTGACTACCTAGATCTGTCTCATAATCATAAAATCTGAACGAAAATGAGGAGGTCAAACTCAAAGCAATGTAAGTTACATTTAGGTCAAATTTGAGTTAACTAATGGCAAAAAATGCTTTGATTTTATAGCTTTGCGCCTATATATTGATGTAGTTTGTATGTTATTTGTAGAAAATGTGAAAATTCACAGAAAATTAGTATTTTTTTAAACTTTCATACGATTTTCATAATAAAATATTGAAAATCTTTACACCCATTTTTCTCAAAACTAAGTTTTTGTCACTTACAACCCTTTGAGTTTGACCCTTTCAAATGAATGTTTCACGATGAATTTCCAATTTTCTTGAACCATTCGATCAAGTAAGAATTAACGGTTCATGCTCGAAGTCCACTGAATTCGTTTTATACGCGGATCGCTTTTTAGGCGATTTCATATTTCGAGCTCGTTTCTGCTGTTTAGGTGTCTGCTGGAGTAAACGCAACGTCCGACGCAACTCAAGTGAAGGAATAATTATTATTATCAATTAACTGTCAAAATTCTTTGTCGCGTCGTGTAGCATAAATAACTTTGCTTGTTACAATGTTTTATACACTTGCGTATAATCAGGGTGGTGCAAAAAGGCCATTTTGAACAACACAAAACATTCTGTGCGGTTCTACGAACAACTCGCAGAGCAAACTCTAACCTTCTGATAGTTCTTGGATCATGAACACCTAGAAATCTCATACCCTTGTATCAAAAAGCAACACGATCAATTGTTTGCTTCAAATCTTGTTTGCAGAAAATTTTACAAACAACACAATTCATTTTTCGGACGGTGATCCAAGTTTATCTGATGACTGATCTCCATCCGTAAAAATATTAATTACCATCACTCAGTAGTCTTCAAACTTTCCCTCGAACACAATGATCGGCAAAATATGTCGATACCTTGTTGTGCCTTCCCAAGAGGGCCAATCATCGGAAGATTTCCCAGTAAACGGAACATTCCAGCAGATTCGCATATTGGGAGAGTATCCAAATATCTCAACTCCCAAGTTTGGCTTCTGCGGGCATTCCTATCCCATTCAGTGGCCAATCTCCTCGGTGAAACCCACAACGGGTGGATATTTGTGATACTTTCCATTCCCCGACAGACATGTCATTGTTACTGCACTTCACATGCGAGTGTAATGACGGGCCTCGGTCGGATGATCGATCGGGAACGCAAAATATGACATCGCTATTCGCGAATGCGCCATATCCCGCCTCACCGTCCGAGCCTTTCGTATTTCGTACTGGTGCTTCCAACCATCCGCTCTGGCTGGACGCTTTTGACGAATTATTTCCGATCCGAGAGCTGAAGGGCAATTATTTTCGAGAAAACTCTTAATTAGAGCAATTATGATTGTTTACCGCGGAAGATGAAACACGGACCGCGGAATTTGGCTGAGCACTTCGGAATCCGATTGTGGATTGCAGGAGGATGTTGCTGAGGATAGTCACAGACCAACCAAACATGACGGTGCAGGATCACTCATCCCATGATGACGTTTGCTGCTGGACTGGAGCCGGGAATTGCGCAGCCCGCTAATAGTCGTACCGATAATGAGTCTCATGATCATCATCATCAGGGCTGATGATGTGTAAATTGCTTCAAAATATTACCGATGAACAAATACACAATATTGAATTTTAATTGGATGTATTTACTCCCTGAGCTTCCAACTGGAGTCTGCTCGAGAGTTGATGGAGATGAAAACCAAAACGAAATATTTTCTGGTCTCCTTGCGCTTCTCCGATGAGGCAGCCGCACCGCAGAGGATAGTGAGTCAGTCGAATCGGAGAACAGCGTTCATCGGCGTGGTTCCTGGGGGTGCGGTGGATTGGAGTCTGTGTCTTTAAAAAATACATCTGCCATATGAACATCCCGTATGTTCTGCCATATGAACATTCCCGTAAATCCATTACAACTCAAAAATGGATCTGCGTAAAAAAATAAAACCCTTTGAAATCTCGCTCGTCTTGTCACGCCTATGGCAGCACTCTCAAATTTCCGTCCGCGTTTCGTTGATGCGTCTTCAGCGCTAGCAAAAGCGACACACAGAACGATTAAATTAAACCGCATTCATGCATTTCAATTTGGGTGCTTAATTTCCAATCTTTTTTACCCATTTCGATGAGTTGAGCGAAGCTTAAGGTGCTGCACATTTGTCAATTGTTGCATCAACTCGAGTGTTCATCCAACAAGTGGAGTTCCACTTCCAAGAAGTGAACGGATTGGAAGCCCTTCAGTTTCCCACTACGAAGGGCCATACACGGGGGCCAAGCTGGGACACTATCGGTTTTCGAACCCTCGATTCAGCACGAGCACTTAATGACAAGCTTTCGGAGGATGTTGCTACTGTTGATGATGATGTTGATCGTTTGCACCCAAAGCAATATGATAATGAACAGGAGGAATTTTGAAGACCGCGGGGCTGACTTGCAGCAGCAGGTTGGGTATGAAAACGAAACATGATGCCCAATATTATTATGTCGCTTTAATTACGAGACGGGTCAGCAGAATGGAAATCAAGTCAATCTGGTACTTACAGGTGCGATGACAGTCTTTGTTAGAAGTGTTTCACAGTGGACGGTTAATTTATAAGCTGCGTTGATGTTTAGAAATACCATGTGGTATGACAATGAATATTTTTCCATGTGATTGTGAAACTGATTATTTTTTTATCTTTGTTAGCATTACACCAACAACTGGAACATTGTCATCTCGCATCTAAATGTTCAATAAGCACTTCCACACAAAGCTATTAACTGAGACTGCGAGGCTTTCATGCCAAGTTACCATTTTTGCATTAAGGCTATCGCGATGCTATTCTTAACTGCATACGTTGATGAAAAATGTATAAATAATTCCGAATAGCAATAGAAAGGAACTAAAAAAGATAATTCAGTGCAACAAAGCTTCAATGAAAATGCTTTGATTCCCTGCCGAACGACCTTACGGCAGTTGGCCGAAACCTAAGCCGTGGCCGATGAAAAAGATGAATGTCATCTTGTTCCTCAGTTCCTCCGTGGCTTTGTCAAGCTCTCTTTCTGACTCTTTCGTCGTTCTGACCACGAAATTATTGGAGTAGATCCTCCGTTTGAGGTTGGCCTAAATAATTTCTATCGGTTATTGGTGGGTTATTTGGGAGCTTGACGACCGATTGGCAAATAGGACACACATCCTCTACTTGATCAGTCCATTTGCTGATGAAGAATGTGTGTAGCCGCCAGACATTAAATATACTCACGCTCACTCACTTAATGTGAATGTGTATACTACACTCTGGAAGCGTTGGTTTGGGATATGGATTGTGAATGCTTCGACTATGAGTCTGATATGGGAATTTCCGGCTCATTCAGTAGCCACTAAGTTGCGGAGGCCGACGGAGGTCCTTCGTAACTTAGTTGGTTAAAAGCACCATTCCAGATTACCTCCAATACATTTTTCAAATTAAAATCTTCCACAAAATGTACATATTCACATCTGAGTTTCAGAACATTGTAAATAGAATCTCGTCGGCCCGATCGATAGACATCCATGTTACCATGAACCATGTACTAAGTGATTTTTATTTTCCGGCCATTTAGAATTTTCGGTCCGTTATTTTGAAACTCAAAATAGCGCCTAACTTTGATTAGCATGTTCCACTTGACGTGCCATGTTGCATAGTTTTATGTGATTTTTGTTGCCCAAGCGACTGCCATCTTGATATTCCAGCCCGAAATTTTGAATCAAAATGACGCAAACATCGATTTTCATGTTATACTTATCGAGCCCAATCGATAGACACCCATATTACATGGTTTTATGTGATTTTTGTTGTTTATATGTATAGAAGACCTGGTCATATCAAATTTCAGGAAACACTTGCTTTCCTTGGAACATGAGCACACAACCGCGACAAAACCAGATTCGGTGTGGAGGCTTACAACTTCAACTTCCGAACTCGTGCACGGGTGCAGCAAAACCAAACCTGAACTGTATGGAGTTTTGTTGAACCGTACCGGTGCGAAACCTTTTATTTAACCACGGATCACCGAGGAGCCAACTTCTGCCAGAACTGAAGAGAGATGTGAGCTGAACTCCTGGTTCCCAAATTACGTTACGCGTTTGGGGAAAGGGGAGATCCAAGTTGCGTTATACTTTATTACACTAAATGGTGGGGAAGGGTTGGGAACAATCAAACGTTACGCATAAAGCGAATACAAATTTTTGTATTTTCAATTTGAATTTGAATTTTCTTGAATGGATGAAGCAGTTGCATGTCTTGATTAAGACAATGAATCTGGTAACACCTAAGCGCCCCACTGCCTCAGAAGATTTTTGTCTATTTCGATGCATATTTTTCAAAAATCCTTAAAGATACCGAACATTGTTCGAAAAAATATTGAAAATAATATCAAGCCTGTTTGCCATATTGCTGAATTCTTGCATATCTTTGTCTCACGGCGGGCTTCATTAACGTGCGATTAGCGACGTCAATCATCTCAACGCACCTGCTATGAAGTGGTGGTTCGATTCCCGCTTGGTAAGGATGAAACTTTTCGTAATCGAAAAATTATCCGCTGGTCCACTGAGTGTTATGTGTCCTGCCCGTTGTCCTGTCCGCGGGATTGATTTGCGTAAAAAAAGCCAGATGTATTTCTCGGCAGAGCTGACCCACTAAACTATTGTAATGGTCACTCATGGCCTCAAATTCTATTTACGAATAACGAATAATAAAAACTAGACTGATTTAAAAGAAAATGAGTTTTCTTAACAGTCCTGTGTTTTCTAATTTCCTATCAGTTTGACGCTAGGAATGAAAATTAAGGATTCAAATGTCATTTTCTCAATTCTGGAACACGCAAGTAAATGATTTTCTCCACAATGACGGGGTAAAGCTTTTCGAACACATTCCGTGATTGTCTTATTTCCAGTCCAGTACAGGCATTCCTAGAAGGCTAGGGATGGCATTGTGCATCTCCATTCGAACGTAATTCTATCGAGTCGAACATGTTTGGCATTGCGGGTTTCGATTCGATCTCGAAAACAACTCATCGTTCGAGTATGCTCGAGGATGTACAAGATACCTTTAAAGCTTTCGAATGTTGTTCGAGAGTTATTTCTTGCTGAAAGTTTTTAATTATATTAGTTATTATTTCTCTACGGGAAGAGAATAACTGTTTTATTATTGTCTCTTGAGGTAAAGAATGTCATAAGTATACCTACTTTTATAGTTTCCAGACAATATGCTATCTCTAATTATCCCGAAATCCGCGTAAACACGACTTCTACTAAAATCAGTTTTTTCAAGTTTTCACGTATTTATTGACGATTTCGATAAATCACGTGAAAAATCTATGAGGAAAATCTGCGTAAAAACGTGTATATTCCAAAATCTACGTAAAAATAGATGAGTTAAATAAAAAAAAACGCGCATGAGATGACCCAAATGCATTTAAATTTAACACATGGAAGCATCGAAGAAATTTATTATCGAATCCTTCTTTAGCTTTAAATTATTTAGCTAAAATTGGATCTCTGGTATAAACTCGAATAAACATAAAACTTATAATTTGTGTCGTAACAATATCTCAATTTACAAAACATGTCGTATCGGCATAATGTTTTAATCGGTTGCAACTGCAGATGACGCAGATGAAATTACTCTTATTTTATCTGTTTACTCACATTCGCCATGCGCTGAAAGTTGTCTCTCAAGCGGGCGGCATACTAAACACGGAGATAGCTATCTCTTATTCTCTCTGTTTACATTTCGTTTGACAAAACATACTCGATTGAACTAACAGCACCATTCGAAATCGTGTACTGCGACTGAATGAAGTCGAACGAAATACATAATGCAGCATTTTTTTCGAAACGAATCCAAAAACTTACGAATCGAGTGATTCGATTCGAGATGCACAATGTCACCACCGTATACGAGCTACTCGCAAGTGGCTCGGAAATCTTGTCGATGGATTTTGTTCTCATGTGTTTTCAAAAGTTTGGGGTTCACAGGACTTCAGAACGAAAAAACAAAAACTTCGTATTTTAGATGCATGGAAACTGAAAACTGGCTACATTATCTGGAGTAGCTTTCAGGATTTGGTACGTGGAAGGGTCGTTTGGTCGAAACCCATTCGGAAAGCCATTTGGCCGAATGCCACTAAGACGAACAAACCATTAGGCCGAAACCAACTTGGCCGAAAGGGTCATCCGGCCGAATTGGTAATTTGACCGAAAGGGTCATTTGTCCGAAAGGGTCTTTTGGCCGTGTTGCCACATATAAAGATTTATTTTATTTATAAAGATTTTTTAATATTTTTTGATAAAGATATCTTTATATAAAGATTAAAGATTTTTTTGAAGAAATAAGATTTTTCAAGATTTTTGTGCATTTTGAAATTTAGTGTTCTGTTTTTTTTCTCATTTTTGGCCGATACTTTAATCCGATATCATGACCGATAAGGCAGTTTTCACTCAGTAAAATCCGTCAGCTACCAGATGGCTATCGCTTGACTCAGTAGTCAAACGGAATGTTGATCGTTTTTCAAAGCTTATCATGTACTTTACGCTCTATTCGAACTGTGGCAATTATTGAACTGCCCAGTGCCACCGTCGTAACCTCTACGATCCCATCCCTGGTAGAAGTCATGAACAGAATAAAAAAACATGATATAGACTTGATTGATATGAGAGATAAAAGAACAGGCAACGATATCAAAAATTTGCACCGAAATATCATTTCAATATCAAGATATGCTATGGATAAGAACAAACTAATGGCACATGATACTGATCTCTTATTATAAATAGCATAAATTGATCTCCTCATGATATTTTCATGCAAAATATTGATATTGTCGTTTGATCTTTTATCTCTTATATCAATCATGTTCATATCTCATTTTACTATTATATCAACATTTGATATTATTCAGCTATTTTCTTCTACTCGGGATGACCTACTGCTTGTTAATTAAGTCAATCGTATTTTCCAATCGGAAAGCCCTGAGTATACGAACATGTACAGTGAAATTAAATCGCTTTATCTGATTATCCTTTCCAAGATCTAGAAAGATGAATTTCTTAAAAATATCATAGACAATTGGCATTCAAAACTTTTAACAACATCTTCACGAGAAAATGAAGACCTACATAGGGCTAGCGGCAGATAATCTGGCAGGACCTCATGATTAACCGCTGAAGGTAACTTTCTATTCTCTCGCATGTAATTTCTATGTGGAGCTGGTGAAACAAACAATCAAACTCTTGAATGATCCCGTTATTAAGACAGCTTGACTCATCGATCCAAAGAATTTGGAGAACATTACCAGTCTCAGTTTGATACTGAAGAAGATTCCAAACTTTTGCGGGAGCTCAGGGGTGCAAATCTTTGCAAAACTAATCAGATCGAAGAGCAAGCCGATACTACAAAAAGTTGCGAGACATCGCTGGGCGGTAAACGGCGAGAAGGAAAGCTGGCATTTCCATTATTAAGAAAGTTCATCAACATTTCTATCTCATCCCTCATTCTGTCAAAAGGCTGTTTTGGCCGAATAACTTTATTAAAACTTTGGTTAGTAACCGACTGAATATATATATATATATATATATATATATATATATATATATATATATATATATATATATATATATATATATATATATATATATATATATATATATATATATATATATATATACTAGCGAATACCCAGCTTTGCCCGGGTGTTTATTTTGAAAATGTCACGTATTTTGCAGCACTGCACTCTAGATCAATTTCCGTGCGTTTGTTTGTTTTCCTCAACAGCTGACCCAAAATTGTATTCTAATGTTTTTTTTACATTTCCCCGTTATATTCACCAACTTTTTGTATATACAAACTTTGCGATTCCCAAAACGAATCGATTAGGGAAAATTCTTGCAAATCGGCCAACTCGTTCGCTAGGTAAATCGTCAGGAAAGAAATCTCAACTCATTTTTATTATATAGATATATATATATGGTATACCAGCACGATTAATGCTATTTTGCGATAAAAAATGTTATGTTAAAAAGAAAGGAGTTGCAAAGATGGCTTAAACGTTGCAATTCAAATCAAAATGCAAAAAGTCAAAATATTCACACTACAAACCTGAAAGGTTTATAACTTTTGATCACCTTGATTTGCAATAAATGGGATGGTACAAAAATACCTCGAAACTCGTTTCAAAATATACTCTCATTACAAATATCTACCTGCTTCTAAAAAACTCAACAGATTTAAAAACATTTGTATATTTTTAAAAAAGTGAATATCTCAGCTATTAAGCACCTATTCAAGTTTGGAGCACAAAGACCCGTTCGCCAATCAACTCGTCGAATTTGACAGTTTATCCACGGGAAAATGTCAAACTAGACAGGCGAAATGACGAACGATGGCATGCGCTTCAAGATTTTTTGCTTACAAATAAAGGTGAAAAAGATTTTTACGCCTTAAAATGAAGGTGAGGTTCGAAAAATAAGTGGCAACACTGCTTTTGGCCGAAAGGGTCATTTGGCAGAAAGGCCCAAAAGAGCCATTTGACCAAAAGGGTCATTTGGTCGAATACGACATTTGGTCGAATAGGACATTTAGCAGAATAGATCATTTGAAAAGTGTTGAGAATACCTTTTGGTAACCTAGACCTAGCAATGTTCAAACAAATACCAAATATTATAGAAAAGATACAGAAATCTTCCATTTTTTCACAGTTAACTTTTATAGGGAGGATGGTGAAGGTACAAAAAAAAACTTACTTATTGATACGTGTGGGAGGTAGGAGGTTGAAAACTCCGATTTTTGCGTTATGCGATTTGGGAACATCCCCTAGACGACCGTTTGTGAGATGTGATCGTGTGTAAATATGTTGGTGATGTAACAGTCAATTTTCGGGTGCTTATTCAAAACGACGTATGTGATTTTTGTAAACAAAGATTCATACGTCGGTTTATCCTATCTGATGGCACTTCCACGCAAACCGTCACTACAAACAGGTAGGGGGAGGCTTCGGCTACCTGTTAGTCTTGTCAATGATATTGGGAAAATTCCGAGATTACTTGGCCGGGGTTCTGCCAAATTGCACCATTTATTATTATTTATTCAGACTAAGGCCGAAGTGGCCTGTGCGGTATATAAGAGTATTCTCCATTCGGCTCGGTCCATGGTCCATTCCACCTGATCAATCCACTTTGCCCGCTGCGCATCTCGCCTTCTTGTACCCGTCGGATCGTTTTCGAGAACCATTTTCACCGGGTTACTGTGCGACTTTCTGGCTACGTGCCCGGCCCACCTCAGTCGTCCGATTTTCGTAGTGTGAACGATGGATGGTTCTCCCAGCAGCTCATGCAACTCGTGGTTTATTCGCCTCCTCCACGTACCGTCCGCCATCAGCACCCCACCATAGATGGTGCGCAGCCAAATCGCACCAAGCGCCAGCAAAAAAATTACCCATTCTTCTACCCAAGTTTTCGTTTATCAGATTTAATTGATTAAAATACATATTGAATTTCCCACTACCCCATAAATAAGGATATCCTACAACAAATGTGTGGATGAATTGATATGAAATGATTTCCGTTTTACTTTTACGATCAAAATATCACAATCAGTCAATGAGCCGCTTGGTGCGTTTTGGCAGAACCACGGCCACTTGGTCACAAAGTATGTAGGGGATCATCGCTTTAACGGCGTTGAAGTCAGTTGCTTGTTTGCATGATTGCATGTTTTTCTTTTCCTATTGGCATTACATCCCCCACTGAGGCATTGCCGCCTCGCTGCTTAGTGTTCATTCAGCACTTCCACAGTTTACAATGTTATGAAAACTCATATGTGAATATGTACGTTATGTGGAAGATAATGATTTGAAAAATGTATTGTAACGTCCACATGTGGAAGTATTGGGTTGATAAATGGATTGCGAGTGATTTGACTATGCGTCCAATTTGGGAATCTCGAGCTCGTTCAGTAGCCGCTAGGTTGCGAAGGCCGACGGAGGTCCTTCGTAGCTTAGTTAGTTAAAGCACCAGTCTAGCGTACTGTAGGGTCACGGGTTCGAGTCCCATCGAAGAGAAAGTGGTTACCTCCAAAACATTTTCCAAATCAATATCTTCCACATAACGTACATATTCACATGAGTTTTCATAACATTGTAAATTAACGTCCAAGTCGGGTGGTTTAATCCCCGGAAATAGGCAATTACCTTTGATTGAACTTCCACAGTTATTAACCGCGAGTTTTCTAAGCCATGTTATAATTTTTGGAATTGGGATTGTGAAAACTTTTCAGCAGCATATAAGCATGAAAGCATATTGAGACGCATGGTACATTTGTGTGATGATTCACCTTGTGACTAAACTTTTCACGCAAATTTCATCTCATCCGTTTTATTAAATAAATGATCAAGTGTGCAAGCATTTATAAGGAACTTGTAAAATGGGAAATAGGTTCTCCAAATTGTTCTGTGCAGTCTAAATTAGTTTGATGCAGATGTTCTAGGTTCTTCAAAATGTTCTAGGTTCTTCGTCTATCATGAGGCTAACACGATGATACTTGTATGCCCAAGGAAGTTAAAACAATTTCCAAGCCGAAAATTGCCTAGACCGGCTCCGGGAATCGAACCCAGCCACCCTCAGCATGGTCTTGCGTCTTACCGAACGGCTAAGGAGGGCCCCCTGTGAACATACTGTAGTTGCCCTTGTAGACTAATTGATCTGAGGTCCAGAAAAAAATGGAAAGCCTAGACCATCTGCATTAAACTAATTTGGACTGTTCATAACACGCAATGACACGAGGGACTTTTATGAACATGCTGAATTGATTTCGATTGGATATTGACCGGCTAGACCAATTAATCTGAACTCCAGGACAATTTGCAGAGTCTAGAACATCTTTTTGGACTGCACATAATGGGCAAGAACTCGATGGGCTTGTATGGACTTGCTGGGTTGATATCAGTTTGATACCAGAAGTAGTGGACCTTGTGGACCAATTGATCTGAGCTCCAGGACAATTTTGGCTTTTTCCGATCGGATATCACGCGTAGTTGACCTGCAAGTCCAATGGTAAAAATCGCTTAGCAGACGCCCAGGAACCTGCTGTTTGAAATCGTGATTCTAATGATTTCTTGATCGCAGTACACGACATGTTAACCAAGAACTTCATCACACCAATGTACCATGCGTTTCAATACGTTTTTATGCTCATATGCTGCTGAACAGTTTCCAAAATCCCTACCTATTGTTACCTCTGGGAGGCCCATTTTTGCCTGGAAAACACTCTTGACGACATTCAGATATCGTAATAACTCAGATTATCGTAATAACTTAGCATTTTAACTTATCTGAACTTACAATCAAGCAAACATGCAAGTGACTTCAACGCCGTTAAAGCGATGATCCCCTACATACTTTGTGAACAAATAATCTAGGTTCACAATCAAAAAACAAACGCCAGTAACCAGTCGATTTTAGAGGTCGGAAACTACTGGAAATTTACTTTCGACCAGTGAGTCTACTAAATAAGTACATTGACATTTTTATCGCTAGTCAAGTTGAAAACTGGAATGGGGACTATCGAAGTTGGACACAGTTAAAATTTCTGAAAAATACACGCTATGGAAATTTTTTAACCCATATTTTTGTGTACAATAGCCTCTAATTTTACATCCAACTTTTTCTTGCACGCAATTTTGAATACAAGCTCCATAGTAACGACGACCTGTAAGCTTAAAAAGTGATGGAAAAATGAGGCGAATCAATCGGAGCCATTTTGTTACATCATATATGCTGTAACATTTTAATACTGTGGATTTTTCTCGTAATCCTCACGTTAAACCTAACTTCGGTAGTAGTGCGCTAGTCTAATTAGGGCCTAATTAGATTAGCGCGCCACTAGCGAAGTTTGGTTTAATGGACGGATTGTGAGAAAAATCCATCTTCGATAGTCCCCCATTCCGGATTTCAACTTAATTGAGTATATTTTTCAAATTAATATGTTTATAATATAGCTTATTGAAAGTCTAATCCCGCATACCAAATAGTTTTTCATTAAATATTGATCTGAATTAACAGTTGCATCACATCGCGGCACACAGGTCTTTCGTTTCCAGTTAACAACTGTGACACTTATGCTACTTTATGATAACCGATAGGTGAGTTGTAGCGAGTTGTTCTTACTCAGCAAACTTATGTGCTCGATCTTCGTGCTGATGTTTTTTTTGAAGATGGTAATGAAAAATTAAGTTATGATCAAATGAATTTCAAACACCGCATTGTCAGTGCCATCATAGGCCCACGGTGCTCCCATGACCGTTATGAACGATAAAAAAAAATCTCGCTGCTACATAGGTATCGAAGAAAAGCTGTATGATAGAGAAAAGCTATTTGATCTCATTACGAAATTGTGTGGAAATTGTTGGGATTATTATTAGGAAATAGAATAAATAGTTGACACAATGTCGCAAAACAGCACAGTATTTATGAAACTATTCTATAGCTATTCCTTGCTTGATTTCTAAAATAACCTACCACTCATACGCACATATTCCTATTACATTTCATCATGTTAGCAATCAGAACAAAAAACAATCGTCTTTCTTTATTAGGCTAATGGGAAAAATATAAAAGCTATTAACTTCAAAACTTAAAATAGAACTGAAAATGTAATCTATATATCATTCCCTCTGTCCACATAAAACCAAAAAGACATACCTACTTACAGTAATACACCGTTCAAAGTAAACGCCATAAAATCGCCTGTCCCAAAAACCGTCCCCACATCAACTTCACACAGGAATGTACAAATCTCTGTTCGCGTCCGTTCGCTTTTTTCTCGTTTGGCAAGAAACAAAAATGACATAATTTGAAAATTAACAACGTGCAAAAACGACCAAATTACTAATCATTTTGTCAATCATATAAGCGTTTAATTTTGACTTTTTGACTGAATCCAAACAGCACAGCAGCAACAGCAGCGGCATTTCAGGCACACCCGACACAACGACAACGACGGCGATGGTTTTCGAGTTCTGATGGCGGAATCGGACGTTGCGGGGATCCCAAAGTGCAGAACGGCATGAAATGCCCAACTGAATCAGAACACGGCTGAGGAGAGCTAAAAGCAAACGATCGAAAATGTTCTTTGCGGGTGTTTTTCTTTATGTTTAATGGTACCTACTATTCCTTCGGAGGAACATCACGATGACGAGGAAATCGCATCGCACTATTTTTATGTTTTTTTCATGCACTAAGCTAACTGAAAGGCAATTGAATCACTTAAAAAAATGTAGATAAGATGCTCGGAAAGCCGAGCACTACACTGGCGTGATAAGAAAGAGTGACGTATACGTCGAAAAGCTACTCTAACTATAGAATATTATTACTAACTCTATGTACAATATAAAAATAATGGCTAATAAGTCATTTTGCCAAATTACAGTACCACTTGAATTAATTTATATGGAATTGATTTACACCCTTGGAAAGAAAACATCTCTCCATGTATGAATGAATCCGCGTTTAACTTTCGTCACCGATGACGACTTCGCGCTGGGTTGCCTGGATACTCCGCTCGTTTCCGTGGTTTTCTTTGGCTGAAGTGGCCGCATAATGGTTTGGATCGGTTCGAGGCTTCTTTTTCGCCCGCGCGTTAGGATCTTTTGGAGTGATCCCGCGCGTTTGTGTCCGCGAAAGAACTTTAACATATGTACATACATCGCTATTTATCTCCATCTCTCCATCTTTGCACTGCTTCTGCGCGCTTTTTGGGCAGAGTCGGATCATGCTGCACTGCGTGGGATTCCGGTTGGTAGCTGCACCTTTGGAAACATCCCTGCCGCGTTTCAACAGCCACAGCCAACAGACCCAGGTCCAGTATGGTTTGTGAAGTGTCTGACTGTGTTCTCCACGTCCCTCCCACCGGCCAACAGTGTACCGATTGTCACACCGATTTTTCGTAAAGTTCAGGAGTTGAATCACTCGGACTCGGAGGAGGGGAACAAGTAAGGACAAGAATAAGAAGGTTGCATCATTAGCTGACCTGCGGGCGTATAATGACTTTCCGGGGCCGCAGATTAATGTTGGCGGTGACCCGGTTGTACGCTATCGCTGGCGGAATCGGGTCAGTTCCAAGAAAATTACTGCACACAGCTACAATGGGATGCGATTTATGTGCTTTGAGGTTTTTCATTAGAATCGAGCACAGTCGTTTATATGGGAGTAATATTGCGATCCATTTGATGAAACGGTATCATAATTTTATACTAAAGGGACCAGACGTCCCGGATTGTGCGGGACAGTCCCGGGCTCAGCCTACTTATCCCGCATTGCTAGGTGTCCCGGAAAACGTCCCGAATTATATTATGAATCTGTGTAGTGTGGAGAATCTATGGAATATATGGAAAATTTGATTTCTAGAAAATCTGTAACAGTTCTGAATAATTAAAAGAAAAAAAGGTAACTGTGGCAGTTCGTTTACAATCCTACTGTCAATTGATGTCTCGTCGATGTCTCCTGTAAGTAGCTTTCCTGCAAAAGCGGCCTGAACAATTGTCCCCATCACCTCAAGAGGTTCTATTTGCAATAGGCGGCACGTTCGTTGGTAGATGGGGAAGGGTCATTGGGTCGTGATATAATGGATCATTTAAAATGTTGAACATGATGCACAATTATTAATTTGCTCTGGGGATGATGTAAACCCACTGTCCAGGATAACGCCGAGATTCTTCAGATGCTGTACTAGAGTAAGAAGACACGTTCGGAAAGGATATATAATCGAATATGATCGACATATTCTTATGTTGGTGTGAAGAGCTGTCGCTTTTTTGACAATTCGAAACATTGTTAATTGCATATTATTCGGAAACTCGGCTGCACAAAAAAAAAATTTTTTTGTTAATTGTTCTGGTTGTGTATAGGCGCAGTTGTATGGAAAAACGCAAACTTCATCCAATCAAGTGAGATCAAGGACTGAATCGTTTTGGGACCCTGCATCGCGTTTTAAATTGATACGGAGATTAGTATGGGAAAACGTACTTTTTTACATATTTGTTCTTAGCCGCTTCAATTTATCGTCAATCACGAGTCTCAATAGCATATAGTTTGAAAGATGCCGAAACACTTTGCAGAAGAAGGTACGTAGCTGGGAGGTCCACAAAAAATGTTATTACGCTTCGAAAACCATATACAAGAAATCAATGTTTCTGCCAGCACTACCGGACAACCTATGGTTGTCAAGCAAACCCCATCTTCTTTCTTGTCGGATTTTTTTTCTTAATGATTCCGAATAACTCTCATTAGCTCCAAAGCCCTATAAGATCAATAATTTTGAAATAACACTCAGTTAAATTATTGGTCCAGGTAGTTCGGCAGTGTTGGCAGAATAAACGATTTTTCGCATATGGTTTGATCAACTAATCTTCGTAGAGTTATAATTTTTCTCGTGGACGTTCCAGCAACGTTCCTTCTTCAGCAAAGTTTTTCGGCATCCTTTGGGTTATACATTTAACGTTATATGCCACTTGGTTTACGATGAACTAAAATTTCTAGAATTAAAAATGCAAAAATATACGTTTTCCCATACTAATTTCCATACAAACTTCAAACGCGATGCGGAAAGCGAGAAAGTAACCAATCGGACCCAAATTCTGCACTGTTGTTTGGGACCCCGAATGGTTTCGAAAAACCATTGATTTGAAGAATTGACCATGTCGTACCATTCTAGTGTTTCGAAAGGGACAAATTGATATGAAATTTACAAAGATTCCACGTGGATATTGGTACTCGGATTCTGATGGCTTTTTTCCGCAAAACGTAACCTTTAAGGACAAGCCTCACGGAATCCAAATTTAAATTCACTCGCGTTTTAGGGCACACCGCACAATACAGAAACAACTCACAACTGTCATTTTTACTGTTTCAGAAAAATTATTTAGCTCTTTTTTAGTGGAATGTTTCACTTGTCATAAGACGAATTTAGTACAATTCCATTTAATTCCACCACCTCGCATTACTTTTACATATACGTATTTCGACCTCAACTGTAATGCCGTCTTCAGTGTCTAGTACTTGACTCGACTTGAAGAAAACAATCGTTAAATTCTAATATTTGATGTCCTAATTGGGTGATTTTCCTTATACACAATTGTAATATACAAATGCTTCTTTGTTCGAATAAATTGTTTGAAGAAATCCTAACGTGTAAATTTATGACAAATGTTCAGCTTCTGATTTTTAAGAATTTAACGCCAGATCGCACATTGGCAATTATAATATTGAAATGTCCAGGGAAAAAGAGGAATAGTAATATAATTAATTAGCAATGAATTGTAATAAACTTAGGAATTTAGTAGAACAATGGATTTTAGGAGAAACATTTTTATTATGCACTTAAATGCTTGAAAATCATTTTAACATGGTCAAAACGTAAACGGAACGAATCGCAATGTTCCCAAGACTTGTAGAGCACACCAAAAGATTTTGTTTAGAGGTTGTTGCGACAATTTCACGCCTTTATATCTCCTCTTAATTTTTTTTTGAAAATTGAAAATAGCCCAAAAACACTAAATCGACTTAAGCCACTTCGAAATTTTATCCGAATTGGCTGAAAATTTGACAGACGGCTTATATTAGCATATGAATTGTGATTCTGACCGGTTGAATTTTTGATACTTTTTGAAAACATGAAGAGGTCATGTTCTGTAAGGTGGCTCAAAAAACACTTTTTCAAATTTTTCGATGGACCGCCCAATTTTCGAAGCCCCGTCCAACAGCAATTCACTGTTTTTGGATGGTTCTGCATACATTTTTGCATATAAACTTTCAACGAGTTTAGCACCGCCCAAACGTTGACCGATTTGGCTGAAATTTTGTCCAGTGCATCAGGGCATCAAGAAGAACCGAATAAGAGGGCGGCCCATCAAAAAAATTGAAAAAAGTTTTTCCCATAATAATTTGAGCCACCCATTGCACAATGGGGAAATCCGATTTCAAAGGTGGAAAAAATTGATAACTTTCTTCACGAACAACTTACAGAAGAGATCAAGAGCTTATTCGAAAGGGAATTTTGCAAATAATTCAGTGAGTGCTGTTTCATGCACGTGGAACGCTTCTGTATGTAGTTATGGAGCTCGTTTTGCCCTAATGCCCCATATATCGCGAGTTTCCAAACTATTTGTCATTTTATCTTTAAGACATTGTTCTAAAATTGTGTTTATCTCTTCACTGTGGATCCACAGAAGGGCACTAAATATATTTTGTTGACAAAAGTTGGAAATTTAAGGGATTTTGGGGTCAAATAAGCATCAAAGTGCATTTAATGTGCAATTTTCATGTATTGTGTAAAAAATAGTAATATTTACAGATAAGTGTTGATATTATTGTCTCAAAGTGTTGAACAGATACTGACAAATGTTTGCCGAACAAAAATTAATGAAATAAATCGTTTCACAAATGTTTTATTTGGTTATTTATTGAGTAAAAAACGATTTTTAAAAACTTTTGAATAGCACCGATGCCAAACATTTCCAAACCATACCCGATAGCACAACTAGACAAGAATAGTCATATGTTATGAGTCTTGATGTGATCATAGATAGGAGGTGATGGGAGATACTCTTTTTTCTTACCTTTTTGCCCAAATTTCCCTATGAAATAATATAGCTCAATGATTCTGAGCAAGGAAATGATGTAGTAATGTTAATTTAATTGATATTTTCCAATGATACAATGAAAATAACAAATAATCATATAATTCATTAAAAATATTGAATTATAGGGGATTTAGGGGTCAAACAGCTCATTTAATGTAACTTTTCATACAAAATAGGATAACTTGCCTCACGAGCGACTCACAGATAAGGTTAAGGGCTTACTCGAAAGCGAATTTTCCAAGAAATTCAGTGAGTGATGTTTTATAGACATGAGACACTTCTGTATGTAGTTATTAAGCTGGTTTTGCCCCAATTTCCCACACATCAAAATTTTTCATATTTTGGTACTTTTATCTTTCAAGGATTACACTGAAATTCTGTTTTCCTCTTCATTGTAGATCCATACATAGCACTATACATATTTTGTTGGAAAAAGTTGGAAATTTAAGGGATTTTGGGGTCAAATAATCATCAAAGTGCATTTATGTGAATTTTTAATGTATTCTGTAAAAAATAATAATACCCAAGAAATCTTTTGCACTATATTACGTCGAATGATCATTTAGGGTTAATATACGGTGATTTAAAAACTTGTAAGCATTGATGTAGCTCTACATCTACGAAATCTACAGCCTATTAATTATTCAGATATTTACAGATAATAGTTAACAGATAATAGTTAACAGAAAATGATACCATAAAAAAAAACAAATATCGATATATTACATTAAAAAGGGATTTCTAAGGCTTTTTGGGACAAATAAGTGAAAAAAATCATTAATTATGTATTTAAAAAAAAGGTTCTGAGCCCTGAACCCTTGGATTTTTTTTTCAATGCAATCTACGAATATTTGTTATTTTTATAGTATCATTGACAAATTATAATTGAATCAATGTTACTCCATAATTTCTTAACCCAGAATCATTGAGCTATTTTATTTCATAAGGGGAATTTGGGTGAAACGTCATGACAAAAGAATATTTTCTGTCTACTCCTATCTATTATCACATCGACTAATATATTTACTCTTATCTAGTTGTGCAAACGGGTATGGTTTAGGAATGATTGGCATCGGCACTTTTCAGAAGCATTCAAAAAATCGGGTTTTACCCAACAAATCACAAAACTAAACACTTGCGAAATGACTTACTTCATAAGTTATTGTTTCGCAAACATTTATCAATGTCTGTAGAACATTTTGGGAGAATAATATTTTACAGAATACATGAAAAATTCACGTAAAGTGCAATTTAATACTTATTTGGCCCCAAAATCCCTTAAATTTCCAAATTTTTCCAACAAAACATGTATAGTGCTATGTATGGATCTACAATAAAGAGGAAAACAGAATTTCTGTAATCTTTGAAAGATAAATGTACCAAAATATGAACAATTTTGATGTATGGGACATTGGGGCAAAACCAGCTTAATAACTACATACAGAAGTGTCTCATGTCTATAAAACATCACTCACTGAATTTCTTGGAAAATTCGCTTTCGAGTAAGCCCTTAACCTTATCTGTGAGTCGCTCGTGAGACAAGTTATCCTATTTTGTATGAAAAGTTACATTAAATGAGCTGTATGACCCCTAAATCCCCTATAATTCAATATTTTTAATGAATTATATGATTATTTGTTATTTTCATTGTATCATTGGAAAATATCAATTAAATTAACATTACTACATCATTTCCTTGCTCAGAATTATTGAGCTATATTATTTCATAGGGGAATTTGGGCAAAAAGGTAAGAAAAAAGAGTATCTCCCATCACCTCCTATCTATGATCACATCAAGACTCATAACATATGACTATTCTTGTCTAGTTGTGCTATCGGGTATTGTTTGGAAATGTTTGGCATCGGTGCTATTCAAAAGTTTTTAAAAATCGTTTTTTACTCAATAAATAACCAAATAAAACATTTGTGAAACGATTTATTTCATTAATTTTTGTTCGGCAAACATTTGTCAGTATCTGTTCAACACTTTGAGACAATAATATCAACACTTATCTGTAAATATTACTATTTTTTTATACAATACATGAAAATTGCACATTAAATAAACTTTGATGCTTATTTGACCCCAAAATCCCATAAATTTCCAACTTTTGTCAACAAAATATATTTAGTGCCCTTCTGTGGATCCACAGTGAAGAGATAAACACAATTTTAGAACAATGTCTTAAAGATAAAATGACAAATAGTTTGGAAACTCGCGATATATGGAGCATTAGGGCAAAACGAGCTCCATAACTACATACAGAAGCGTTCCACGTCCATGAAACAGCACTCACTGAGTTCATTGCAAAATTCCCTTTCGAATAAGCTCTTGATCTCTTCTGTAAGTTGTTCGTGAAGAAAGTTATCAATTTTTTCCACCTTTGAAATCGGATTTCCCCATTGTGATTGTTCTGCTACCTTAGATCTAAATTCGCAATGCAATCCCTTATCATTTTCCCTTTTCGCCTTGCTTACTTCCGCCATATGCTCCTTGAACCTTACATCTAATGAGCTTTTTGTTTGGCCTACATAGATTTTTTTCGCATTGAGAGCAACTTATTTTATAAACGCCCGCCTTATTCAACATTTCTACTTTTTCCTTCGTTGACCCCAGTAAAGATTTGAGTTGGTTACTACTGCTGGAGAATACCAGATCAATGCCGAATTTCCTTAGTCAATGTCGTAGCTAGTTGGTTATGTGTTGATCATATGGGACCGAAACTCTTTTCAGTGGCTCATCGATCGGTATCAGCGTTGTTAGCCCGTTTCGGCGTAGCGTCCTTTCCTTCTTGTTGATGATTGCTCGTATAGTCCTCTCCTGCTATCCGTTGATCTTCGCATTTTCCATAATATGTTGTAGTTCCTGCGTTTTTCCTTTTTCGCTCAGTGCTATCGTCTGCATCCTGTGGATCATGCGATGAAACGCTGCCATTTTATGTTGATACGAGTGGTTCGATGTATATGGGATGACTCTCATGGTGTTCGTCGGCTTACTGTAGATTTCAAGGCTCAATGTCGTACTTGATGTCCTTATGCACGTTGTTTATCGCTTCCAAAATCCTGGGTAGATCCTTTTGATTGATGAAACTGAAAATGTCGTCGACGTACCTCCAACATTTCTCGGGTAGTACTCCTTGTTCCTGCAGGCCGTTCTCCAAGTTCGCCATGAAAAGTTCTCACAAAAACGGTGATAGCAGATTTCCCATAGGTGCTCCTTTCGTCTGTAGTAGTAGTTTCCTCGGAATGTGAAGTAGTTCTCCGTCCCCTACGCAAAACCTGGCCAAATGGTTAGTGAAGCAGTACCAAAGTATGCCGAAACCATTCCTCAGCAGGTCAGTCACCAACACCCAGGAGTTCGCCCAGAAGCTATTGGAATCAGGATATATCACAGAAGAGGACATAATGGTATCTTTCGACGTAGCGGCATTGTTTCCAAGCGTTCCAGTGAAAGACGCTGCTTACACAAAGAACAGAAACAGCATGGCGAGGAAAGGTGAAGATATACCTAAATCTGGCAAGGCTAATAGGCTATGCATGACAGAGAACTACTTCACATTCCGTGGAAGCTTCTACAAACAGACGAAGGGTACACCGATGGGAAATCCGCTATCACCGTTTTTATGCGAACTATTCATGGCGAATTTGGAAAACAACCTACATGGAGATACGTCGACGACATTTTTAGCATCATCAACCGGAAGGACCTACCTAGGATTTTGGAAGCGATAAACGCTAAGACACTCCTGCCTCAGCATGTGTAGTCTATACACAAACTTCCGCCATGCCTCGGGGTGAAGATAGCGGTCACCCGCTACGATACTTCTTCCTCAGCACAGGCCGATCCAAGATGAATACACTACTAGGTGTTCAAATGTGTAAATTCACGATTCAGCCATCGGATTTTAGTATTGTTTTCGTTTTGCACTGACACCTCCGCCTTCTTCTCTTTCACAAACTTGACAGATTGGAGCACCTAGGTTAATTCGCCAAATGTTGAACGGCTAATTTCTTCGCCTATTGTTGAACGCACGTGCATTTCTTATGGGCGTTCAACAATAGGCAAGAATTTTAGCCGTTCAACATTTGGTGGTTTCCCCTAGTACTGTATTCATCTTGGGCCGATCATTCACTCTTCTGCCAAAGCAGACCACGCGCTACCCTACCGAAGTAGGGGCACTCCCCGCGTTCCACTTGTGCCTCACTGTGGATGTGTGGATTCCAGTGGGAGAAGGCGGAGCACTGAATCCCTACCCCGAAATGTACGACATCTGGATTTGTTTCTTAACTGTAAACAACAGTGTTAATTCTCTACCACCTTTTTGTTATGGCGAGGCAATTTTTATGCACACTTTTGTTTTCGATATTTTATCAAAATTAAACACTCAACCATGCAGCAATATAACGATGTGGTATGCTTGAAATACCTGCTTGATTATAGGGACTCGAAATAGAATTTATTTGCAGTAACTAACCGAATATAAAAATGTTCGCATTAACGATTGCGCCCTAACACCGTTTCTAAACTTCGATGCAGAGTACACGAGCTTTGTTCGCCAGTGACAGGCGTAAGGGGCCCTCGATGGATTCAATCTATATCACCCTGCCGCCGAAGCAGCTTTTCCAAATGTCACTCGCCCCATGTGAGTATTATTTGGGTGTTCAACCTAACACTCCACTAGCATGCCTTGAGGTGTCAATATAACGGTATGTAGGGACCAATCAACGATATTACGTCACGATCACTCGCTCTCTGCCTAAACAGCACAGGGGCCGTCCAGAAACCACGTGGTCATATAGGGGGGAGGGGGGGGGGGTGGGAAATGACCACGATAAGCCACATGGGGGGAGGGGGGGTGTTGCTCTCGAACCACGTGGTTTTTTTTTACACGAAAAACTTTTGGTGGATAACAATAGCGGTATAAAAAATACAAATCATTAAAATTGATTAAATTGATTAAAATGATTAAATCAGCAGCGTCGGTCGCAACGCCGATGCATATCAGCATTATTTGACCATCTTAGCCGAAGATCCTATATCCATACATAAATAAACGAAAAACACAGGTTTTTCCACACAAAAAATTTGGATCGGAAAAATGGAAAAAAAAAATTTTTGGATTCCGCCACAGATGGTTTTGGCATCACGCCGCCGACACTTTTTAATCAGCGGACTACAGCTACAATTTTGAAAAATGTTCATGTTTTTACAATAATCCAAGAAAAAATCTTAAGAAAAAAATTCAAAAGAATTTCTTGTGGATATTCAGGAAAAATCAAGTAAAGAAATTTCCTGTAAAAACTTTGACATTACTTCATACAATCCTGATAAAGTGCTGGCATTCAGATTTTTTTTTGAACAATTCTCTCTGAAAAATTTTGCTTGGAAATTTTGCTACAAATTGATAATGAAAAAAAAAACAAAACATCTCCAGTGTTAATTCCGAAAAATTTTCCTTAAAACTCCGAAAAAAAATTCCATGTGAATTCTGTCTGAAAATTGAAAACAGTCCTGTGGGAAATACATATAATTTTCGGTGGAAAAACATTTTAATGAATTTCTTCGACAAGTTCTTCCGAATCCTCATCAGAAATTCTTCTTCATTTACAAAACAAGTTTTTCGAACATTTTAAGGAGTGCACTTCAAAATGTTCAGTCTCCAGTTAGCCTTGCGAGCAAAGGCGTAGGATTGCCAATCCGGAGATGACGAGTTCGATTCTCGTTCCTGTCTAGGATGTTTTCGGGTGGGAAACATTCTCGACACCCTAGGTATAGTGTATCCATCGTACTTGCTACACAAGATATATAATCATGCAATGGCTGGCATATAAAAGCTTTCAATAACTGAGGAAATGCTAATAGAATATACTAAGTTGAAAAGCAGACCAACTTCCAGTTGGAATATGAAGCCAATGCCACATGAAACACTTTGATATTTCCGTTGTTTTTTTTTTTTCAATTTTGGAATTTTGAAATGACAAATTTTCGGAATACTTTTTCACGCTCCTTGTGAGTTCTATCATATTTTTTTTTTTATTTTCCAAGTATTTTTTATTCGAGGCATTATTTAGAATTTCCACGGAAGAGTCTATGGATTATCTTCAAAAAATTCTTTGGATTTTCAAAGAATAAATCTGTAGAATTCTCAAGGGTCATGTTTTTTTGAATTTGAACCAGAAATCTTTTCAAAATTTCATCGGAAACTCATTCTTCTTCGGGATGTCATTTTGATTTCTTTGTAGGTTCAGCTAAACATTGCTTTAAATCTTTTACCATGCAAAGATGCACAGGAAATGATTTAGAAAGTTTAAGGAATTTTCACATCAGAAAATCTTTAAAATTTTGATTTAATTTTTTAAGGAATTCCTACTGGAAATGCTTCAAAAGTACAACCTTTACAAGTACTACAAAAGTACAATTTTTTCGTTATTTCCACTTGTAAAAACATCGGAATTTCCTCGGGAAATTCATTATTTGTGATTCAGATGAACTTTTTTCGATTTTCTACTGGAAAATCTTAGGAATTTCCATCGGAAATATTTTGGCATATTCCGAATAATTTCTTTTGGAAATTAAAAAAAAACTGCTGAAAATTTCTAAGAATTTCTTTTGGAAAACGAAAAAAAAATTCCATTGGAAATTTAGAAGAATTTCCTTTGAAGATTCCTTTAATGAATTTTAAAGATGCCCAGGATTTTGAAAAAAATCTTTAGAGATTCTGTAAAAAATTAAGCTGAATTTTTTCTATTTTATACTGGAAATTCTTCGGAATTTGATGTTTATTGGAATTTTCATCGTAAATATGCATTTCGGATCCTTCTACGGATTCCTCTAGTTCTTCAAAATTTCTACCGAACATTTTTCGGAACTCTTCAACAGAATTTCGGAAAAAAATGACGTTGAAATTCTAAAGATTTTCCGGTGAGACTCCGAAGAATTTCTTATCAATATTCCGAAGGGCTTCCCTTGCTACTCCAGAATAATTATTCTTGAAAATTAAGAAGATCTTGGAATTTAAAATTAATCCAAGCAATAAATGTAGGCAATAATTTAGGCTTAAAAAGCCTAGTTTTTATGATATTGAATAATTATCATAATTGATCGAAAAAAATAATAATGCACCTAAATGTTCTGATAGCACAAAATTCTAGTAGTGCGCATGAAAAAGGTTATGACATAGAGAAGCTTGCATTTAAAAAATCAACATGAAATTCTAAATAAAAGGCTTTTAAATTCATAAAAGGGTCTTAGAACTAAGGAGATTCCTGCGATATGAAAAAAAGTGGCAGTGTTCCAGAAAAAACTCTCCAATTCCTAAAACAATCTAGGTTAGTAAATAATGTTATAATAACGATTTAAATTGAATTCCAAAACAAAGCTCAACCCTTTCAGGAATGATGGGTCATATATGCCCAGCGTTTTAGAATGTCTATAAAATCACAAAAGAGAGCTAGGCCACCATTTTCTTCAGTAATATTGTTCATCTAGATATTGGCTTTACAGAAAAAATATGGGAGCTCAAATTTGACTGACCATGAAAACTCAGATATCAGAAACCTTGGGAAGATTTCGATTCTAAGAGCGTGTAAATAAAGTTTAAATGTTTGAATCATCCTAAACAGATGGTGGTCAGATAAGATGGGTCATCCTGAACGTTAAGCCAGTGATTAATATTCAGGAATACGAGATGCCCAAGGTACTTCAAAATGCTCTCAAGTTCAATCCACGAATCTACCAGATCAATCAAGACATTTGCAATGTTCTCATCATCGGTATATACCCAATCCGATGAAATAAGCATATGATCCTAATTTCCATTAACATGAGATCCAAGAGACAAGGTACCCAAAATTATCTTGAGTCAACATCAAGTTGCACAATGACTATGAGGTTCGCTCGCAATTTTTTCTGTAGGGTTGATTAAGCACTGGGTTCACGGACTTGGATGATTAAGTAGTTCAAACGTTACGACTTCCAGGACGTTTTGTATAACCTAAAAAGTCTGTAGTAGCTTATAATAATAATAATAATAATTGAAGTCATATCAACCCAATGTACCTACTGGGATATTATATCATACATCATTCATAAGTTGGTTAATTGGATATATCGAATGATCCGAACTCCAAAATAATAATTGGTCTATAATACATCCATTCCTCTATGAGTAGCTTATGAAAGAACCATTGACTGAAGCATATTCGAGATGTGGAATAGAAGTTTCTTGGAAAATTATTCCAAAGAACCATCAGAGGGACCGAGAAAATATTTTTAGTATGGCATCACTGGCTTCCACGAGTCGATATCAAAATAAAATTTCAATGAAGAATTAGAAATTTTGAGAGATGAGCCAGCTCTGGATTGAAAATCTCTTTAGTAGAAATTATAGAAATTTTCAATAATAAAATAGGAAATTGCCAATAAAGAACAATATTGTCTATCCGGAATAAATTTATACCGCTTTTTATACCGAAGTTGGATTTTTCTCCAGATACAGGCAACTTTCCCAACTTCGGAAGTAGTGCGCTGGATTCGCCTAAAGATGCGCTGAACAACAACAAGTTTGACAAATAAAACTTCGGAAGAAAGTTCGGTTCGGAAGTCTCTACTTCCGAATTCTAACTTGGTGCTACACCGACAATAATACACACAACAATAATAAATTAGCACTTGTAAAAGCAAAAATTGCAATTATCAAATAAAAATTTTCCATAATGAAATCAAAATGTTCAACGAAAAAATACAAAATTTTCATGAATAAATCAATATTAGCAATGAAAAATTAAAAAAAATATAATTATTCATTTCTAATGATTCTGAAAACAATACTGAAATTTCTACAGCAATGCTACTCAAAAGAAACAACAGTAGGGGGTTTTATTTGCATCTCTAAGATTACATATTAACTTTGTGATTCTCTGATAAACTTTTCGTTGTAGGAGTTCAGTTCAGATGCTTCGCTGAGATTAATATCTTAAGAATTTCCAGTAGCTCCAGAGCTATGGAAGGTCCCAAATACTCTAAGGAATCTATAGGGATATCCAGTGATGAACTTTATAGTTATTTAAAAAAACACCAATAAAAAAATTAAAAATGAAATTGAAATATATTAAATAATATTTATTATTAATTATATAAGTCCACATTTTTTTGTATCCTCCTGATGCATTGAAGGTGTGCGAGTTCTAGATATCCTAATACCTGATACACATTACAACATAATAACATAATCAAAGTTTTCGACTTCATGAAAATTTATAATTTACATGCTGGTTTTAGTTTAATTTTGAATCAATTTAAATTTATCGGATTAACCATATGTTTTAGTTACATAAGGTTTTTTTTTTAATTTTTGTACTTGAAAAAAAAACCACGTGGTCATAAGGGGGGGGGGAGGGGGGGTCTGCCAAATGACCACGATAAGCCACATGGGGGGAGGGAGGGGTTGAAAATCTTCAAAAATATGACCACGTGGTTTCTGGATGGCCCCACACGCATTGCCCTACCGAAGTAGGGACACTCCACATGCCAATTGGCAATCTTTGGGATCCTGTGCGCTTTAAGCTGCACACGGTCGCTTGGATAAGACCTGCTTGCGGACACATGTAGCTTTTTGAAGAGGTTTAACAGAGTCCACTGCCAAACCCCACCACGTCCTAGGCAGGCCCCCTAACTCGCAGAGGTCGTGGGGAGGGGTCGTAAAGCACTTGGACATAGTCGCTGCTGCGGGTGGCCCTTCGTTATATAGATCCATACTTATCATTGACAAACGGAGGTCAAAAGGGATATCTTCAACAAACTGTCTTTCTACATACGTATGTTTACAGAGACCCAGAAACGCATTCTTACAGTGCCCATGAGCCGAAGTTGACATTACATTGTTTATTATATGCGCCTTGCCTAGAGACGCATGCTATGATGCAAAGTAAAGCGTCGCCTCGGGCGCCTTAAGAGACTCTCCACTGCATATAGATTTCGGAAAGATTCCGCACTTATGATCGGAGACACAAGTAACATGGAATCGTTGGCATAAATACTTTGTCGATAACGGGTTAGGGACAAAAGGTCGAAAGACAAAAGGTCGAAAGGACAAAAGGTCGAAAGACAAAACGTCGAAAGACAAAAGGTCGAAGGGACAAATGGTCGAAAAGGACAAAAGGTCGAAAGGGACAAAAGGTCGAAAGGACAAAACGTCGAACGGGACAAAAGGTCGAAACAGACAGAACGTCGAACGGGGCAAAAGGTCGAAAGAAACTAAATATCAATAAGATCAAAAGGTCGAAATGGACAAGGAATTGAAACGGAGAGAGCCAATGTATCACCAGAGTGGCCCTACACTTTGCTCTTTTATTTTTTACAATTTTTAATTAATTTAATTTATTCATTGAGTACAACTAATAGATAAATGTTGAGTTTTCTAAATATCACTTCGATCTGTCATAATGGTGCACGCTGCACATCAAATACACCGGCGTATATTACAAGCCGGAGGAGTGCACTATTTTGACAGATCGAAGCGACATTCAGAAAACCTAGATTTTCATCCATTATTTGCACTCATTGAATGAATTTTATTTAATTGCTTAAATAGTTTAAAATGAAAGAGCAACTTTTTTTCCAACCGTATAGGACAACTCTGTCTCGCGCAATACAAGCTTTATGCATTTCCTAAATCAACAATCTTTTTATCTCTAACAGAACTACGTAGATATTCATAATGTTGTTTCATAGTAATTACTCCTTCTTTGAAAATGGCTCATTCTTCAACTTTGAATGATGGGATGAGTGTGTTATTTCTACTTGAAGTTAAATGCATTTCATAAATTCTTTCGAAATACATCCCAACTTGTTATCAACTTGTACTTGATCGACCTTTTGTCCCTTTCGACCTTTTGTCCTTTTCGACCTTTTGTCCTTTTCGACCTTTTGTCCTTTTCGACCTTTTGTTCTTTTCGACCTTTTATCCTTTTGGACCTTCTGTCCTTTTCGACCTTTTGTGCCTTTCGACCTTTTGTCCTTTCGACCTTTTGTCCCTTTCGACGTTTTGTCTTTTCGACCTTTTGTCCTTTCGACCTTTTGTCTTTTCGACCTTTTGTCTTTCGACCTTTTGTCCTTTCGACCTTTTGTCTTTCGACCTTTTGTCATAGATTCGTCGATAACAGTTCCGTGGTTGTCGTGTATATAGAATATATCTCGCCCTTGGGATCATACGGGCGTAACTGCATTGATCGATTCATATTCGTCAATATTTTCTTTTGATCATCGCAGCGAATTTCGGAAGTTTTCCGTTGATTTTATGTATTAGGGTGATAATGGATGGTTGAATCTTACACCAGAATTATCAATCACGGTTGTAACTTTCAACCCAGTTGAGTTATTCACAAAATAAATATTCGACAAAGAGAAAAATCTAGTCCTCTGCTAGTTTTGAATCGCAACATTAAATAAGAGTCAGATCAAGATGAATACACCACTGTACTGTACTGTATTCATCTTGAGCCAGATAGTCGCCTTAGACAAATATACCGCATGAAAAAGGTACATTGTTATATTTAAGAATTAGAGCACCACTAGGTTGTTTGTGGCGATGAGTGCTTTTATAGCATGTGCTATTTGTACTGCGAATAAATTTTCCACATCTATGAGAGCCTTGTTATTAGTTATTAGCACAATGTTATTAGTTAGTTAGGAGAGTAATGAAGAATTTTGTAGCGTAGTTAACCAGGATTGTTCCACATTACCTTGTATCAATTCAAACTACCACTACGCTCGTCAAGAAATGATGATAGTTTGTAGAGACAATTCGGTCGAGTTAGTTTTCTCATCCGTCCATCATATGCTTTCCGAAGCTAAAGTATCCTGGAAACTCAGCTTGCTGTATCAATCGCCACAAGGAATATTTTGTAATGTTGAATTTATTTGCATGTGATATACGATAATTCTAGTGGCTCTGTTTGAACGCCTTGCACCGATAGTTGCCAATAATGTGGTGGACGTAAGCCATTCCACGAAGTCTTTGAAGCTTTGAAAAAATACGCAAATAAGAAAAAAATCTAGTAGTGCGTGTGTTACCGACAAAACATCCAGGCTTCCTTGTTGTGAATTTACAAGTTGGGATTTCACTACTGGATCGTGCTTGAACAATAAAATCCATATTTCGAATGTGTCAGGCATTGGTTGGAACACTATTGGACATAGTCGCATCAAGAATGACCTTCGAAATCGCGATCAGACTCATAATGAAGAAAAATCTAACTATAGAGTGGCTTGGTCGGAAGTTTGAATGAATTACTGGACTCTAAATGAATTTCAACTTTGGAGATATTTGGTATAAAGTAGAAATAGCGATTGGAACAAGTCGTATCAAGGAAAAACCAACTCCAGACCTATTTGGATCAAGATATATGCATTGATGGAGTGGGTCTCTCGGTAGTTTGGTGACATTGGTTAACATGGTTAGGCCAATAAATTCCAACTTTGATGTAGATCAATTGCCATCATTACTGAAATCCCTCGATGGAGATTCTCGTATTCAGCATGTACCTCGTTTAAAGCATTACCAGTTGAAACCAGATAAATAATTCAAGAGAATGTTCTTTAAATTTTTCAAGAGAAAGTTTAATGATTTTCCCCAAGATTTTCTACTAAGTTTTTAATAAAAAATTTCTACGTGGAATTTTTACAAAATACTTTTTAGAAGAATTCTCTGAAGGAAATCCTGAAGGAACTTCCTGCAGATTTACTTAAGGAACTTCAGGATTAATTTCCGAGGAAACTTCCGAATAAATTCCTGATGAAAGTTTCGAAAGAATTACTGAAGGAATTTCTGGTGAAACTTCTGAAGCAATTTCGGGAGGGAATCCTATTGGAACATCCAAAGGATTTTCTGAAGGAATTACCGTAGAAATTACTGAAAGAACTTCCGTGGAAATAGCTGGAGGAATTTGTGGAGAATTTCTTGGAGGAACTTCAGAATGAATTCCAGTGGGATTTTCTGGAGGAATTACTGAAATAATTTCCGGTGGAGTTCTTTAAGAAACTTCCGGAGACATTCTTGGAGAATCTTTCGGCATCTTTCTTGGAGAGCCTTCAAGAGAAATTCCTGAAGAAGCTTTCGAAGGGATTTTTGTTGGAAATTCCGGAAATACCTGGAGGAACTTCTGGAGGAGCTTCCGGAGAAATTCCTGGAAGAACTGCTGGAGAAATTCTCGAAGGAACAACCGTAGGAATTTCTGAAGGTACTTGCGGAGGAATTCTTGGAGGATTTTCTGGAGAAGTTCTTAGAGGGATTCGCAGATAAACTCCTGGAAAAATATCCAAAGATTTTTCTAGAAAAATTATCAATGGAATTCAAGAAAAAATTCAACGCAGAGCAGAGTCTGATTGAAAATCCAGTAGATTTGTTTGTGGAATTCCTCTGGATTTCTTTATAGAAGATTTTCTTGTAGAAATTCAAAAGAATTCAGCGTGGAAATTCAGTGAAAAATCCATTTATTACCAGAACAATTTCAATTTCTTCATCGAAACTCATTAGAATTTTCGTTGGAAATTAAAGAGAATTTTCTGAGAAAATTGATAAAAATCTTGTGGAAATTTAAAACTTTCCGTAAAAACGTGATACTTGGAAATTCAAAAGAAACATCGCTAAACTTTCAAATTAGAATCCGGAGAACATCCAACAAAATTGAGACAAATGTCTTGTGGAAAATAAAAAGTTTTTTTTTGAAAGTTCAGAAGATTTTCCCGCAAGAACTAAGAAAAATATCTTGTGAAAATTAAGATGAATTTCCCGTTCAAATTTAAGAGGATTTCCTTTACATATCTATATGGAAATTATTATAAATTTCAATAATAAGAACCGAATTTTCAAATTCAATTCTCTTGAGCTTTCAATTTCAGTTCTCTACGAGCAATTCTTTAGAATTTTTTTTCTCCTTATTTTACACGGATTATTCTAAATTCTAAATTTTAACTGAAAACTTTTTTTTAATATCTACAGCAGCGGTTCTCAACCTGGGGTACATGTACCCCTGGGGGTACCTTCGCTAGCCCTCGGACAAAAATGCGTAATGGCGGACATATTCAAATTTCGATCAAAAATCATTGATAAAGTTTTGATGATTGTTTATTTTATATTTCAAAACTTTATATTGTACATAATATGTAATGCGATCAATAAATCCCAATTGAATCTTGCCTTCCACAACAAGTACAATGTATGAAGGGCTGTGGAACAAAAGATCAAACGAACAAAACGTCGAATGAACAAAATGTTTTTTTTTTTCTCTAAAACTCGGAAGCCTCCTTTCGAAAGGTTCGGAAGCCTACTTTCAAGAGGTTCGGAAGCCTCCTTTCAAGAGGTTCGGAAGCCTCCTCTCAAGAGGCTCGGAAGCCTCCTCTCAAGAAGCTCAGAAGCCTCCTCTCAAGAAGCTCGGAAGCCTCCTCTCAAGAGGCTCGGAAGCCTCCTCTCAAGAGGCTTGGAAGCCTCCTCTCAAGAGGCTTGGAAGCCTCCTCTCAAGAGGCTTGGAAGCCTCCTCTCAAGAGGCTCGGAAGCCTCCTCCCAAGAGGCTCGGAAGCCTCCTCTCAAGAGGCTCAAGCCTCCTCTCAAGAGGCTCAGGCCTCCTCTCAAGAGGCTCGTAAGGCTCCTCTCAAGAGGCTCGGATGCCTCCTCTCAATAGGCTCGGAAGCCTCCTCTCAAGTGGCTCGGAAGTCTCCTCTCAAGATGCTCTGAAGCCTCCTCTCAAGAGGCTCGAAAGCCTCCTCTCAAGAGGCTCAGGCCTCCTCCCAAGAGACTCAGAGCCTCCTCTCAAGAGGCTCAGGAGCCTCCTCTCAAGAGGCTCAGGAAGCCTCCTCCTCAAGAGGCTCAAGCCTCCTCTCAAGAGGCTCAGGAAGCCTCCTCCTCAAGAGGCTCAGAAGCCTCCTCTCAAGAGGCTCAGAAGCCTCCTCTCAAGAGGCTCGGAAGCCTCCTCTCCAAGAGGCTCAGGAAGCCTCCTCTCAAGAGGCTCAGAAGCCTCCTCTCAAGAACTCAGGAAGCCTCCTCTCAAGAGGCTCAGGAAGCCTCCTCTCAAGAGGCTCAGGAAGCCTCCTCTCAAGAGGCTGGAAGCCTCCTCTCAAGAGGCTCAGAAGCCTCCTCTCAAGAGGCTCGAAGCCTCCTCTCAAGAGGCTCAGGCCTCCTCTCAAGAGGCTCAGAAGCCTCCTCTCAAGAGGCCTGGAAGCCTCCTCTCAAGAGGCTCAGGAAGCCTCCTCTCAAGAGGCTCAAGCCTCCTCCTCAAGAGGCTCGAAGCCTCCTCTCAAGAGGCTCAGAAGCCTCCTCTCAAGAGGCTCGGAAGCCTCCTCTCAAGAGGCTCGGAAGCCTCCTCTCAAGAGGCTCGGAAGCCTTCTTTCAAGAGGCTCGGAAGCCTCCATTCAAGAAGCTCAAAAGCCTTCTTTTCTAGTGGCTCAAAAGCCTCCTTTTCTAGAGACTCAAAAACCACCTTTCAAGATGCTCGGAAGCCTTCTTGCAAGATGCTCGCCTCCTTTCAAGAGGCTCTGAAGACTTTTTCCAAGAGGATCGGAAGGCTCCTTTCGAGAGGCTCGGAAGCCTCTTTTCAAGAGGTTCAGAAGCCTCCTTTCAAGTGGTTCGGAAGCCTTCTTTCAAGAGGCTCGGAAGCCTCGCTTCAAGAAGCTCAGAATTCTTCTTTCAATAGGCTTGGAAGCATACTATCAAGAGGCTCAGAAGCGTTCTTTCAAGATGCAACGGAAGCTTCCTTTTAAGTGGCTCGAAAACCACCTTCAAGAGGATCGGAAGCCTCTCTACAAGAGGCTCAGAAGCCTCTAATAAAGAGGCGCGGAAGCCTACTCTAAAGGGACTCACAAACTTAAAGGAGCTTCCCTTCAAAGGGCTCGGAATTATGTTTTTAAGAGGATTGGAAGCCTACTTTCGAGCAGGGGTACCTCGAATCATGCAAAAGTTCGAAGGGGTACCTCTCAAGAAAAAAGTTGAGAACCGCTGATCTACAGGAAATTCTGGCTCTACTGCCCATGACTTCATAGTTTGAAATTTCAGCGAATTTAACTTATTACGCGTTTGTAAAGAATATTCAACCGCTGCAACATTGATACGTTGCTTATTCCAACTCTCATTTAAGTGTTGAAGGGTTGAAATGTTTGCCCCTAAATTATTCTAAATACATGCGAAAGTGCAATGGTTGATACGTCAACTATGAAATCATGGGCAGTCTAGCCCAATGGTTACATAAATTAAATCAAGTCATAGTGAAATTACGTCTATTATGTAATGATCGAAATTACTTTTTAACAGGCACGTTGAAAACGCCGGCGCCACCAATGAAACTTTAATCGAATGCTTCCATCGGGAAGTTTTGAACCAGCGCACAACTTAAAGTGAAGTACATCTGACGTCTAAAATGGGTACAGTTATTAAGCGGCTAGTGTGAATGTTGTTTACGTTTTAAACCCGAGACAAAGACTATTATAATTTTTGCATTTAATCTATAATTTGTATAATCTTCATACTAAGTCGTAGAATATATAAGTTAGTAATAAAACTGTATTTTTCATTCGTTGGTTTCCCAGCAAACACAAGATCGTATATCATAGCGAAAAAGTGTACAAAATGGAGGCCATATATGTACACTTTGCATGCAGTCAAATGGAGGCCTATATCGCCTCCATCTTGTATACTTATTCGCTATTATATATGACTTTGTGTTGGCTGGGTTATTTATTGTCTTAAAGTATCTACTTATAAAACTTCGAATATTTTTAAAAATCTTCAAAATGTCCCCACGAAATAAATGTCTTCAAATTGAAGATATGTCTTCAAATCTGGCATCGCTGGTTAAAGCAGACTCAGAGAATTAGGATCCGATATGCTGAAACGAAAGGGTACGACGGGCAGGACATGTTGCAAGAATGCCGGACAGCAACCCTGCAAAGATGGTGTTCGCTTCCGATCCGGCAGGTACGAGACGGCGTGGAGCGCAGCGAGCGAGATGGGCAGACCAGGTGCAAAACGACTTGGCGAGCGTGGGGCGTATCCGAGGATGGAGAGATGCGGCCTCGAACCGTGCATTGTGGCGTCAAATTGTTGATTCAGTGTTATCTGTTTAGATGTTAACTAAATAAATGAAATGAATGCTGAAACGAATACTGTACACGGGGTACTCCGTTAAGCATAAGTACGTTACGCATAAGAGCGTTATGCATAAGTACGTTAGGCATAATGGACGTTAAGCATAACGGACGATAGGCATAATGGACGTTAGGCAACATGGACGTTTGGCATGATATGATCTAAAGAACAGCCTATGACATAAAGAAGGCAGAATTATGCCTAACGTCTATTATGCCTAACGTTTATTACGCCTAATGTCCGTTATGCCTAACATTTTTATGCCTAACGTCGCGGACCCCTGTACACGTTACTGCTAATAAACCTAATATTGGGATAACCAGTGGACAATTTGCATCATTATTTTGTTGTTTTTATATAAAAGTACGAACTGCCATAAACTTAGTATTTCAAAGCATCATTTGCACATGAATTAACGTGAAAATCAGCCCTAGTTTACCGAAGAAATACAGTGACTGTGTGGCCAATGGGAATCCATACAAATTCACATTTTATTGTAATGAGTTTGTATTTCACTTTTTCCTTTCTATGCACGTTTCTGCGAGTACCTTCCTGCAATAATCGCCAACTGATCTACTAGTCGTCTGCGTTTGCACTGCGGTAGAACAGCATCTCTAGAACAGAGCTTCACGATCGAATCCACATTGCCAACTATCCGGCGACGAATGGGAAATAATACTTTAACAACTTAATTTTATTATTTAAATTAGTAACGATAAATTATGAACGTGATTTATCTTTATGCAGGTTGCCGTCTGGCTGATTCCTGTTGCCCCGCTACACGATGCTCTTTGTCTTAAGCAGGTAAATAAAATACTTATGTGAATTGGCTCGGGGAGGCCTCCGGCTAGGCGGTGACCTTCGTTTTTCCCCATACGTGTGCCATAATGGCGCAAATGATGTCCGAGTGCCATATTCACCAAAGGACACATCCATCGAATCCACGCCAGGACAGACGAAGAAATCTCACTAAATCATTAATGGAGGGAAAATGAAAATATTTAAATGCTATAAATCGACGTTTATTGACTTTGGCCGGCGCTGCAGTATGTCCATTGCTGAATGGGCCTTAAATCACACTCATACGTGAAATTATTGGAACTAGCTAGCAGACTCTGCGGTCTCACGACGACGATGATGATGATGACGATGATGGTGCTGGCTACGACGTTGGCGATGTATCCGGCATGATAGGACCTGCGGGACCTGTCTGGCACGACCGGAGAAGACAAACGAATCCCACAACCACCGGCGGAGCAGCTGTGGCCGGTACGAAAATAAATAATATATCATGCATTTTGCACGCAATAATTAAGATACTACAAATGAACTATCATGTTGCGGGTCGTACGAGAGTTGCGTATAACCAGTACCTACTGATCGTCCTTCGCGAGGACCCAAACGGGGACAAATCCGAAACCACTGAGGCACAGACACAGGAAGAAGCGGAGCTATAGTGAAGAGCAGCACACAAGTTATTATGAAAGTGCAATTAAAGAAAAATGTTGACACTCTTTGACTGCGGACCTGATTTATGCTTGCACAGGTGACATTTTCCCTTGGCTGTGTCTCGCGCAACCGATGACGACGATGCACCCGCCAATGGCACAACCTGCTGCAACGGAAAAAGGGAATAAAGTGTGTTTCAAGGCTGGGAAACCTGTTTCGACACTTTTATGCAAACGGTGAGAAAATCGTGGATTAGGCGATACATGTTGTGTATTGAATAATCAGTGTAACAATTTGAAGGCTACAAATTTGAGAAACAATGTGACAAAGTACTTTCGAGAACGATGCAATCATACCCAGTGTAATGCATATTTTGATTCATTGGCAGCACGTGATGTCCAATGGGCCCACGTAAAGATATCCACCCTTGGCGGTTGTCCGCTATTCTGCTCAGTTCCACGTATAATGGGTACAAATCTTCTACGCAAAATGTATCCGACCCTTCTCACCTTCCTCTCCCGGATTTCGGTGCTGATCAGCAATCACCTGTTTATGAACACACATCTTAACAGATAACACCGGATAAAAAATTCCACACCACAGTACTGGGCTTGCGGCTGTACTGCTGTGATTATTCATCTCGCTGTACTCCACACCTTCTTGTACCAACCGAATCCAAATAGTGAATAGCATGGGTTATTATCCGGCAGTCTTATAACATGCTTAGCCCATCTTTTCAGCTATTGCCACCTTCTGAATACTTGGATCGCCTTGAGCATGGTTCA
>NW_026942160.1:0-1196 GCF_024139115.2 Armigeres subalbatus
AGGAACTCCTACGGAAGTTTCTCCAGGAATTCCTCCGGATGTTCCTCCAGGAATTCCGGATGTTCCTCCAGGAAAAAGTTCCTCTAGAAATTCCTCCGGAAGTTCCTTTAGGAATTGCTCCGGAAGTTCCTCTATAAATTCCTCCAGAAGTTCCTCCAGGATTTCCACCGGAAATTTCTCCAGGAATTCCTCCGGAAGTTCCTCCAGGAATTCCTCCGAAAGTTCCTCCAGGAATTCCTCCGGAAGTTCCTCCAGAAATTCCTCTAGAAGTTCCGCCAGGAATTCCTCTAGAAGTTCCGCCAGGAATTCCTCCGGAAGTTCCGCCAGGAATTCCTCCGGAAGTTCCTCCAGAAATTACTCTGGTGGTTTCTCCAGGAATTCCTCCAGAGGTTCCTTCAGGAATTCTTCCGGAAGTTTCTCCAGGAATTCCTCCGAAAGATACTGCAGGAATTCTTCCGGAATTTCCTCTAAAAATTTCTCTAGAAGTTTCCCCAGGAATTGTTCGGGACGGTTTTCCAGGAATTGTTCGATAAGCTTCTCTAGAAATTCTTGAGGGAGTTTTTCCAGAAAATCCTCGGAAAGTTTTCTCAAGAGTTCTTTCCGGAATTGCTGGAAAATCCATCCAAATTTACCCAAGAATTAGTTTGGAAGTTCCTCCAGGAGTTATTCCGGAAGCTTCTCCAGGAATTTCTCGGAAGGTTTCTCTAAAACTCTTCCCGGAACTCCTAACAATGTCCATCCAAATTCCTCCAGTGATTCCTCAGGAAGTTTCTCCTAAAATTTCTTCGGAAGTTCCTCTAAAAGTTACTCCGAAAGTTCCTTCTGAAGATTCTTCAAGAATTCCTCCGGAAGTTCCTCAATGATTTTCTTAAGAAGTTCGTGAAAGAATTCCTTCGGAATTTCTTCCAGGAATTCTTCCAAGGTTCCACCAGAAACTTGTTGGGATGTTCCTCCAGGAAGTCTTCGGGAAGCATCTCCAGAAATTTCTCGGAATTCCTATAAATTCCTAAAAAAGTGTCATCAAACATCTTCTGAAAATTCCTTCAATAATTTATTCGGAAGTTTTTCCAGGAATTCCTTTCGGAAGTTGCTCAGGGAGTTCTTCCGGAAGTCCCACGAGTAATTAAGGTAATTTTGAGCAGGGGATTAAAAATTCATTAGGAAATACTTACTCATTCAAATCCAGTTCCTGCATG
>NW_026942161.1:0-1164 GCF_024139115.2 Armigeres subalbatus
AACTCCGAAAAGGCGATTTTTTTTTAATATTAACCCTTTTGATTAGAGACCAGGATTAAAAGGCGTCAAATTTGAACGGGTGTCATTCGAATGCAAACTCATATATTGAGTTATATTGTCATTATTTACCCAAGCTTCCGTTTACATCGGAAATTGAGACAGGTCCCTAAGAGTAACCTCCCCGGTGCTGATGATTGCGGTATGACGGGGCGGTTTAACACAAGGAGAATCGAGCTTTTGACACCAGCGTTTTTGCTAACAGGTATCCAACACTCAAGAGAAATATTTGTTCAGGGTCTGGAAGGAAAACCTGAATCGTGAAAATTCATTGTACTGTAGGTATTTAAGTCATGAATAGTGTCTCTCGGGCGGTTAAAGGCATTCAGAGGTAATTTGTTTGAAGAAATTGCGTTGTGATGATTGTAAAAGATAGCGATAAACGCGCGCTGAGTATAATTCACGTTATAACCAGGCCACCAGTAACGCAATGGTGTCTCAGCATTTCATTTTTCGCGATTATTTTCCAGAATATGGTGAAGAAGAGTTGACATATTTTTCGTAATTAAATTGGTGGTTGGTGATTCATTTGCTGTAGCCAAAACTAAACAATTGGTAATGTAAGGTCTACCAATTGTCTGATGTCAATTCACTTATTTGTCATAATTTAGTGCACAGTTACTGTGACTGCAGATATGTACTATATTAAAATAATACAAAATTGTTAGATTGGTATATAATGATTGTTTGTTAAAATCATCCGAACTTCTTGATATTAGTGGTGATTCTGTTTTTTTTGTAATGTGCCATACTTTCCAATGCATATCGCCAATGCACTTGAAAGTTCTAAATGTAGAAAGGTTTGCCATTGTGGCGATCATATTTGGTACCTTATCCCTAAAACGATTGTATCAAAAGCTCATGACAACATTGTGGCACAAATCCCACACAGAAGTCGTACACGCTGAAGCACCACTCTACTCGCATAAACAAAATTACCCAAGCGCCCACAACGCGACCACAACTCGTTCGGGTTGGCTTTATTGCAACTGGAAGAAAGCAGCTGCTTCTGCAGAGTATCATCAGGAATTTAAATGAAAAATTCTCCTAAAATAGTTTTTGCAGTAACTTATCCGTGCAACATCCACTAGCTATTCAGTCGGTTGT
>NW_026942162.1:0-2999 GCF_024139115.2 Armigeres subalbatus
TGGTAATCACCCAGTGCAGCGCTCTAGCCAGTGCTTCACCACCGTGTTTAAACAGCTCTCCTGGTAGTTGGTCAACTCCAGGGGCTTTGTTGTTTTTCAGCCGGCCGATCTCCTCCTGGATTTCTTGGAGATTCGGAGCCGGAAGTCGCATGTCCTGCGCGCGTGCTCCTAGGTTCGTTACCATACCGCCACCGTTGTCTGCCATATCGCCATTCAGGTGCTCTTCGTAGTGCTGCCGCCACCTTTGGATCACCTCACGCTCGTTCGTAAGAAGGTTCCCGTTTATGTCCTTACACATATCGGGCTGTGGCACGTGGCCCTTACGTGAACTTCTTCAACTTCTCATAGAACTTTCGTGCGTTATTAGCGCGGTACAGTTCCTCCGTCTCTTCACGGTCTCGATCTTCCTGCTGGCGCTTTTTCCTCCGGAAAATCGAGTTTTGTCTGTTCCGCGCCCGTTTGTATCGTGCCTCGTTCGCCCTCGTGTGGTGTTGCAGCAATCTCGCCCATGCTGCATTCTTCTCCTCAACTAACTGCTCACATTCGCCGTCATACCAGTCGTGTCTCTGATCCGGAGCCACCGTGCCTAGTGCAGCGGTTGCGGTGCTTCCAATGGCGGATCGAATATCTCTCCAGCCATCTTCAAGAGATGCTGCGCCTAGCTGCTCTTCCGTTGGGAGTGCCACTTCCAGCTGCTGCGCGTAGTCTTGGGCTAGTCTACTGTCTTGTAGCCGCCCAATGTTAAGCCGCGGCGGACGACTCCGACGCGTGTTGATCACCGTCGAGAGTTTTGAGCGCAGACATACTGCGACGAGGTAGTGGTCGGATTCAATATTCGCACTGCGGTAAGTGCGTACGTTCGTGATGTCGGAGAAGAATTTACCGTCGATTAGAACGTGGTCGATTTGGTTTTCCGTTACTTGATTAGGTGATTTCCATGTGGCCTTGTGGATATTCTTACGGGGAAGAAAGTGCTTCGGACTACCATTCCGCGGGAGGCTGCAAAGTTTATGCATCGTTGGCCGTTGTCGTTCGATACGGTATGCAGACTATCCGGTCCGATGACCGGTCTATACATTTCCTCCTTCCTACCTGAGCGTTCATGTCACCGATGACGATTTTGACGTCCCGCAGTGGGCATCCATCGTATGTCTGCTCCAGCTGCGCATAGAACGCTTCTTTCTCGTCGTCGGATCTCCCTTCGTGTGGGCAGTGCACGTTGATGATGCTATAGTTGAAGAAACGGCCTTTTATCCTCAGCTTGCACATCCTTGCGTTGATTGGCTGCCACCCAATCACGCGTTGGCGCATCTTTCCCAGCACTATGAAGCCGGTTCCCAGCTCGTTGGTGGTGCCACAGCTTTGGTAGAAGGTAGCCGCTCGATGCCCGCTTTTCCACACTTTCTGTCCTGTCCAGCAGATTTCCTGCAGCGCTACGACATCGAAGTTGCGGGGATGTAATTCATCGTAGATTATCCTATCGCAACCTGCGAAGCCTAGCGACTTGCAGTTCCATGTTCCAAGCTTCCAATCGTGATCCTTTATTCGTCGCCTAGGTCGTTGCCGATTGTATCGAGTCGTATTATCTTCTATGTCGTTCGTAATAGATGTTTTTAAAGGCGGCTTATTGGGCCTGCGCAAACCTCCTGTCTCGTCGGAGGGCCGTCGTGTCAGGACTGTTTAGAGTCCCACCTAACACCAGGACTTGGGCTTGTGCGCTTTGAGCGGCACACGGTCGCTTTGGCGGAGCCTACTTGCGGATACATGCAGCTTTTTATAGAGGTTTAACAGGGCCCACTGTCAAACCCCACCACATCCTAGGCAGGCGCCACAACTCGCAGATGGCCTGGGGAGGGATCGTCAAGCCCTTGGACATAGTCCCTGCTGCCCCCACGTATACGATACGATACGTATATATTTTTCTGAAAGATGATCACATATTAAGGTCCTCCTGACGGAATCAAGTTCCAAAGTGCTCGCGTTTTCAGGGCACACCACTCGATTCAGAGGCGGCGCACAACTGTCATTTTGTTGATTTAGCTTTGCTGCGTCGCAGCATGCGTGAAATAATAAAAATGACAGTTGCACATTTCTTCCGTATCGAGTGGTGTTCCCCCGAAAACGCGAGCACTTTGGAACTCGAATTCCGTCAGGAGTGACCTTAAGTAATGCAAAAACATGAAAAATTATAGAAAAAATGCGATCTAGACCCCTAAAGTGGTTTTTTGACCTTTCTAATGTGATTTTTTCAATACATTTTTTGATGTACAAGAAAGGCATCATTGCCGCTAGGTGGATTAATCTGGGTTATTAAAGTAATAAGTTGCTTAATATTATTCAAACGGTGAGAGAATTGTTATCAATGAAGTGCCTTTGTGATTCTGTACTGTGAGGTCTCTGTGAGTGCCTGGTGTCGTTGGCGAGATCCTGAATGTGGCCAAACCTGAGGCTCCATACCACAACGCGCAACATCCTGAAATCCTAGTCCATCCCCCGGCAGGTGAGTTGCCGCGATGGTGCTTCTGCTGTGCCCGTTAGCTCACTGGAATCGTAATTTACACCTTTATATAATGCAAAACAAATCCACAGTTTTAAATGTTGATCTGAAAATAAAAAATAACGGCGTAGGTTGCTGTGTATCTGTTTATGGAAATGTTTCATAGGCGATTTGAAATATGTCCCTTGTGATTGAGTGTGAAACATTTCTATAATCAGATACGCAGCAACCTACACAGAAAAAAAAAGTTGGGATTCCAACATTTTCTAATCTTATTTTAAGAATATGAGAAATTTGGTATTTTTAAGAGCTAAAACTTTCCTGCCGAAAGATAAATTGATTGATTTGAAAGTTTTCTCTCAGTGTAAAGTTCTCAGAAACAACAGAAAAACTCTCAGAACAACGTTTGAAAAATATTCAATCAAACTTCAATATTCCACATTTTTGGCAACACTGACTGGAAGAAATAATGAAATTGGCAGCCCACGTTGCCCCTGTCAGT